>NC_052535.1:87352748-87507448 GCF_016699485.2 Gallus gallus
TTAAGTAGCAGGTAATTCATTACAATACTCATAATGCTAGATGTCTATCATTCATACTCTATTACCAAATACTTAAAGTGTTTCATGAGTTTCACTGTAGTAGTCACTGTTACTAATTCTAATACAGCAAAATATAATCTGAAAGAAATGACTGAATATCCTTCCAGATGACAACTGCATATATTTGCTCTGAAACATTAATTAAAATGTACTATCTCAGATGAAGTCTGTAGCACAACTCCTTCGACATGCTTTCAATGAAAACTGATTACGGTACGTTTCAGGATCCCTGCAGTATAAATTAGCCTTCATAACTCCGACATGCTGCATGATTTTAGTTTAATGATTTTATGGTTAACTTACATCACTCTTTGAATGCTACTTCTGAGTCAATACAAGATTGGTCCCAATGTAATTTTTTTTTCATATGATTACTTTTTCTTTTTCCTAGTAATTTATTTATTTGTCTAAAGCTCATTTGCATTATAAAATGATAAAACTATTTTTTCACTGTCAGGCCTCAGAAACTCTTTTAAACTGGAAAAAAGTAATAAATGAATCACATTTAAGGTCTTGAAATTGAATTTAGCTACAAAGAACCACAGAAGTCTGGGTTCATTGCAACAGAAGGCTGGGTTATTCACAGTGACATCTGACAAATGTACAGATTACAAACCACAGTGCCACAAATGCCCTTGAAAATGTAAGGAGTAAACTGTGTTAGTAAATACACCCACTTCCAAAAGAGTATTGGAATATATTTTTTTCTAAATAATACAGCACAATGCTGTAAGAAGAGGAGGAAAACTCAGATGCGAGAGAAGTGTTTCTTACGACCTATGAAAGAGCTTGGATAAGAAGTTTAATCACAGCGTTTACAGAATAATACTGTTAGCCTCCCTAGCAAAGGGTTATTTGAATTACAATTGCATGGAGTTTTATAGCAGGGAAAAATTAAAACATATTCATGAGAGATGATGTTTACACTGAAAATTACATACTGCAGCTGTCACAACCGCATTGTATTACTAGAGCAGAGCACACTAGAATCCACACAGAAAAAAAAGCTGCTTTCTTTCTATTATGAAAACTGTTTTCTATCTGTTTAGCCTATCTGCCCAATTTTCCAGCTGAAAGGTTCTCACTGTTTTGAGAATAAACCTTTTTGTACAGTCACACTGTTAAAAAGATGAAGTGAAATCATCCAAGAACTAGCAAAAGAAAGAAAATCTATTGCAATTACAAAACTTTAATGTGACCGTATAAGAATATGAACAATAGCAGCCAAGTGTAAGTACAAATTTATACCAAGCTAGCTGGTAATCTATTATTCCTCTTTATTCTGTCTTTCCTCTACGATGACTGATAAGGCACTTGTACCATTTTCTGACTGTAAATAAAAGCACCAAACTCCTGATACCTCCAGAATTTCTGCAGACATCAAGAACAACTGCAGTACCTAAACTCTGCCACAAGATAGCAATACGTTACAAGCTCTGAGGCAGTAAATGATCTGGATAAGACGAAAGGTCAGTTAAACAGATGCGTCTGTTCAGTGTGCTGCTTGAAGTCTCCAAAAATTAATTTCTTCAAAATAAAGAAATGAATGAGAACAGTGTAAAAATTTGTTTCACCCCAACCCTTGGTCAGCACTTGAAGAAAAAACAAGTAGCAGTTGAGTATGAAGTGTAAGCACTTATTCACAGAGGAGGCTGAGGGGAGATCTTATTGCTCTCTTCAGATACCTGAAAGGTGATCGTAGGGAGAGTAGGGTTAGTCTCTTCTCACTGCTGACAGGTGACAGGACGAGGGGGAATGGCCTCAAGTTGTGCCAGGGAGGTTTAGGTTGGATATCAGGAAAAACTTCTTTACAGAGGGGTGGCTAAGCACTGGAATAGGCTCCCCAGGGAGGTGGCTGAGTCACCATCCCTGGATGTGTTTAAAAACCATTTGGA
The DNA here is from genome assembly GCF_016699485.2 of Gallus gallus. NCBI lineage: Eukaryota > Metazoa > Chordata > Aves > Galliformes > Phasianidae > Gallus > Gallus gallus. The sequence goes on from NC_052535.1 coordinate 87,354,704, forward strand.
TGTGGTGCTCAGGGACAGGATTTAGCAGAGGGTTGTTAGAGTTAGGGTACTATGGTTAGGTTGTGGTTGGACTCGACAGTCTTTAAGGTCTTTTCCAACCTGAGCAATTCTATGATTTTGTGATTTGTTCCAACTTCTGTGTATGTAAAAAATGCAAAGATAAATCAGAACCATTAAAAATACATACAATTTTCAGATGTGAAAGAAGCCTCATGACGTCCGCCATATCAGCCAGGATGAGCAAGCGGGTAACAGCAGAAAGCAAGGCACGAGCAGCCCTCACCATCGTGCCCCGCTTCACTGAGGAGCATGGGTCGTCTGCAAACTCTGAAGAGGCAATTCTCATTGTTTCTCCTAAAATAGACAAAAAAAAAAAAAAAAGACATCAAAGCTTTTATATATATATATTTTTTTTTTTTCAGAAAGTATTAACCATTCATTAAATAAGACGTTCTTAGGAAAACAGGTTTTGTTACTCAAATCTGAACTGCGTAGGGGAAATACAGTTTGAATGTGTGCAGCCCTTTTTCTTTATTCTCCAAGTGTTGCTGTTCTTCTAGAGCAGTTATCTCTAACAATTAAAAAGGCAAACAAAATACCAGAATAGACAGCTGAGCACAAGGGTACAACATCAGATAGACAGCACTGCGTTACATGTACACAGAAGTCGTTTCTATTAGCAGAGAAGATAGGACAGAATAACCCAACAGTATCACTCCTATTGCATCTCTCTACAATTCCTTCTTCCAGATACATCTGCATTCATTCCTGCTCCCTACTCTTTGCCTTCATGCTCGGATAAAATCACCTGCATTTTTTCACCAAGATCTATTACTTCTATTGAAGATTCTTCTCCACTCAAAGAAGCATAGTAACTATTGCGGCCATGGCTTTAGAGTAAAAGAAGGGAGATTTAGGTTAGATGTTAAGAAGAAATTCTTTACTCAGATGGGGTTGAAGCACTGGCACAGGCTGCCCGAGAAGCTGTGGGTGCCGCATCTCTGGAGATGCTCAAGGCCAGGCTGAATGGGGCCCTGGGAAGCCTGAGCTGGTGGGGGGCAAGAAGCTCGTGGCATGAGGGTTGGGACTGGATGGGCTTTAAGGTCTCTTCCAAACCAAACCATTCTGTGATTCTCTGATTCTATGAAAATAAACATGAGCTGAACAATGGAGGTCAGAGAAGTTGGCAAGTTAACAGTGGCAAAGGCATTGAAACGAAATTTGGAACATCTTTTCCCCTTATTTACAGCAAGGAATACAATTGAATGTAAAATATTTTTAGAAATTATAACTGTCTTTCAAAGTTTTGCCAATCCATTATGCAAACACAGAACATGAAGCTCAACTGAAAAGGAAATACTGTATTAAATTACATAGAAACATGGTTAACATCACACAGACCTCAGGTAAACCCTGATATATAAAATAAAGGTTTTAAAAATATGAATGAAAAATAGACAATACAGCTCAGGAAGTCAAAGAATAATAGAATAAAGCAGTGTTAATTGATGGCACATATTTTTTCCTTTCACATATGACACACAGATGACAGTGAAGGGACCTCTACCACAGGGCATGTTTATTTTTTATAACAACCAGAGAAGGAACAGAAAATGTAGAACATGCAGAAATACAGAATATATTTTAGACCATACATTCCCAGAACAATTTCAGACACCTAAAAAAGTTTTTTCACTAATTATCTGGAATACAGCATGGATGACACGCTTATATTTCACAAGTTGCTGGCAGAACAGTACACTTCCAGATACAGGAGCAAAGACTTGAAGCCATCATTAAACCAAAATCTAAATATTTATGCTAATAACTAATCTGCAGGCAGTATTGTTAAAGCAAAGTGATTCCTAATAGTGATGTGATCAAGGATGAATTGACTAGAATATAAATGCCAAAGTAAGTGCTGAGGCTCCAAGAAAAATCCACTGATTCAAAAAGGTGATTGGAATGTTTTTAAGTAAGCAGACTGCATTCTTAAGAATTGTTCTGAACTAATAGAATGTTATTCTAGGCAACCTGTGAAAAACATCGTCATGTTCATCCTTGTAAGGAATGGGTGATTACAACTTGCTTATCAACAGTGTCAGCTAAAAAAAAAATAACAAACTGTAAAGATATCAACTTCCTTATGAAATGAGAGAAAAAATATGCATTCAGTGTAGAAATTTGGAGATGGTACTGTTAATCCAATCTATGAGAAGAACACTTGTTTATTTTCATGGACTTCAAAAGGCTATGGAAAATAACCAGGTATAGAATCACAAAATCATTACAGTTGGAAAAGACCACTAAGATCACCTAGACCAACAATCAACCCTTCACCACCATGCCCACTAGACCATGCCCCCTAGTGCCACAGTAGTACAGAAACCTCAAAACTAAAATCCAAGAAGCTATCTCTGCAATTTGAAGCAGTTTAGCTGTATCTGCAGTGTTGTGGACAAGCTGATGAGCCCTGCTAATGCCAGCCCTAATTAATTTAGACTGACCGTGATCATGGTTCAAGATCCAAACTGGCACAGGGCTGCCTTGCTGTTAACTGCAGACCAACTTGGTTCTTTTCTAACTTTGCTGCTGCGTCAACTTGTTAAAAGTAAGGGGCAGCAAAGGGCAAAGGCAATGGTAGACTGCACCTGCCTTGCTCTTACTGTAAACACGAGTCTGTTTTTTGTTTTCTTCTTTCTCCAGTTGCTAATTTTCCTTTTATTCTTTTTTTCCCTTTTTTCTACTACACCACAATAATTAACAATACTTTTAACAACAATTAACTATAGATAATAGCTATGTAAGTCTGATTTCCTATGGAAATAAGGTGAAGGAGAAAAAACAATTTAGAATGAGCTTTTATGTTAACACAAACTTTGCCATTGTGTTGGAAAAAAAAATCCTCCTTCTCTCCAATGTAGAAACAGGTAAAGTATTCCTAGCGTGAAATCAAAGCTTTGTTACATTCCCTTTAAGATGATTATAACATTCAAAAAATCCTCAAACAGCATAACTTCCCATAAGACAATGCAAATAGTGCAGGAGAGACTTAAGACAGCCCCAGTGAATTATTCCCTTCAGAACTCTTTTCATTATTTTATCACTGTTAGGACTACATGTTCTTATTGTAATTTGTGTGCAGTGTTTCTTAAAAGGCAAGGAACAAATAATTGCTGCCAGATAAAGAGACAATAAAGCAATATCTTAACATGCTTAAATGTCATATTGCTTGGCAATGAATATCCATGCTCTAGTTTGCTGGTCTCCAAAAGAAAAAAAAAAGGTTTCTGCAGGATCACCACAGCCTGCTGCACCTAAGTCCCCATGCATGTTATCCATACAACAAAACTCAACTAGCGAGGAACTCTGAGGTCACAAACATTTTTCTGCAGTGCATTTTAAACTGATCAGTCACTGGAAAAATTATCAGCATTATTATGCTCAGGACATACTAAGAACTGGGAATTAAAATTTGCTAATCTTTTTAATTGAATGACTCAAAATAATCCATAGAAAGTGAGGGCCTGAGAGTGACCACAGAATTACTGAGAGTCTAATGTGTGGCCAACTTACTAACATTTGAATCTCCTAACCTTCGGGTCAGAATGTGGACAACTGGATACACACAATCACTGTAACAGCTCAGAAGACATCATCTTCCTGTCAGTCATTTATTAAAGGAAACTATCACAGCTTTAAGCAGAGATATAACTCCTGGAGCTTATCTAGCTGATTGAAACCAAGGGGGTACATGCAAAAATATGAAAATCCCATCAAGGCTTTCTGGTATTAAAGCTCTAAATTGGTCTCTGATCAAGATGGAAGTGATTATGGACATCCAGCAACAAACCTTTTGTATGTGAAAGTATATTTGGTTTTAAGTACATCCAGGAAGCCTTGGATTTTAGAACCAGATGCCTAAGAATTGTTTAAATTAAATTTTTGCATCAAGAAGACTGTTTGGATCTCTGCCAAATTTTCATTTTGTAGCTTCAGATGAATATTACCATTGAACTATAAAAGAAGTTAATAATATTTGCTAAAAGGCCAGTGGAACCAGAAAGCAAGCAGGAAGATTACCTTCTTAGACTTGATTATCCCAGGAGATATAGCTAGCAAACCTATTTGAATGAATGCTAGTGGATAGAGGGAGAACACATGAGGAGTCAAAACAACAGTTAATAGGTTAGGATTGGATCTTTAACATTTGAAAGCTCCAGCTAAGTGAAGAGAATCTCCTTATATGCAGTTAAGCAGAAAGTACTTAATATATTCATATAACTAAGAAAAAAATACAAAACTTCATAGTTGTTTTTTTTTTTTTTTATCTTACAAAGAAACAGCATTTCACAGTCTCATAACCATAGAATCATTGAATGGCTAGGGGTGGAACAAACTTCAAATACCATCCAGTTTAACTTCCCATGCCACGGGCAGGGACACCTCCCACTAGACCAGGTTGCCCACGGCCCCATCCAATCTGAACTTGAACAACTCCAGAGATGTGGCATCCACTGTTTCTCTGAACAACAAGCTTCAATGCCTCACCACCCTTTCAGTAAAGGTGGTGAGGAAGAATTTCTTCCTTATGTCAAATCTAAATCCCTTCTCTTTTAGTTCAAAACAGTTCCCCCTTGACCTATCACTACTGGACCATGTAAAAAGTCACTCTCTCTCTCATTTATAAGCTTCCTTAATGCACTGGAAGGCCACAAGGTAGTCTGCAAGGAGCCTCCTCTTCTCCAAGCTAAACAAGTCCATCTCCCTCAGCCTTTCTTCATAGGCAAGGTGCTCCAGCCCAGCCAACATCTTTGAGAGCTTTCTCTGGATCCAGTCCAACAGCTCCACATCCTTCCTGTGCTGGGGCCCTGAGGTCTGGATGTAGTACTCCAGATGGGGCTTAACCAGGGCTGAACAGAGCAGGACTCTGCTGGCCACCCGTCTTCTGATGGTTGGCTTTCTGGGCTGTAAGTGTGCACTGCTGGCTCATATCACCTTATCAACCCGATATGAAAGCCACTTCTTTCCAAATTAAAGGTAAGGATGTTGTGTAGGACCATGGTGAAGTTGTGCTGGCTGTCTCAAGATCACTTGCATGTACCTTAATATAGCTTCCTGAAAGATCTGCTCCAGGCACAGAGCTGAGGCTCACCAGCCTGTACATCCCGGAGTCTTTCTTACTGCTCTTCTTAAAAAAGGGAATAATGTTTCCCTTTTTGCAGTCACCAGGGGTTTCCAGTCAACTGACAGCCATGACGTTTCAAATCCGATGGAGAGTGGCTTGGCAACTACATTAGCACCATGTGATGCATATTACTGGAGAGCACTGGCTGTCTACCAGTGCCAGTTAACCTATTCTTATCCTTGTACAACAGTGGTATTAGACCTCTCTTAGGCCAAAGGTTATGTTGAAGCTACAGCTAAGAAAATTACATATCAGAGAATCCTTCTTATCTGAAAAAGCTAACCCTACTTTCAGTTATCCATTTCTTTCCAAATTCATTTCAAGTTGTTCTGTAGTCAGTATTAAATTACTTTCAATGAAAATTAGGTCAGCACAAGAAACACAGACATCTTGAGTCATCAGGTCTGCTTCCTTGCTACTGCAGACAGTCATGTCATAATATAATTAATAATAACCTTAATATGATAATAACTATACTCATAAACCTATCAAGTTTCTGTCTTTGAAACAGCCCAGACATTTAACCCCAATTAATCCTACTGGAAGTAGGAAATTCATTCTAAATGAATTCCAACATCTGACAGTTTTCTGTAGGCTTTTTTTTTTTCATTAAAGCCACTTTAATTCCATACTGACTGCGTTTACAGCTAATTTATACTCATTTCTTCTTATGCCCCATTAGTCCCTCCATTTAAATAAGTATTCTTCTTCCACTGTGTTTCCTATTGTCTTTTTTTGCCTCATGCATTTTTGTGATGAGCCCTGACTGATCAATGGTGATATTTCAGTTTCTTCTTGCACAGACTATCCATTTCTGTAATAATTTCATCAAACCTATGAAACAGCTGTTTCTAGGATATACATGATAAGAACTGCAATTTTGTAGGAGATACCTTATCATTCTCAGCTACTAAAAATACTTCACCCGATACCCTGAAAAGATTTGTATAGCTTTTTTTGTAAGCACATCATATTAGCAAATTTCTCACTGATATTCATATACTGTAATCTTTGGCACAGAGTTTTATGAACAAACTGTATGTTTCATTTACCTTTCTTAAATGAGGAGTCTTTGGAGGGTTAGGAAGTGAGCTGTAAAACTTAGGGCACTCAGTAGAGGAAGGCCCTCTACACAGAAGAACTGCTCATCATTAATAAGTAATTAAACAAGCAAAGACAAACAAATAAGCAAAGATAAAACAAAACAGAAATATTGAAATCCAATATTTGAGCTGGATTTTTTTTCAAGTTATTATTATTGCTTAATGAAAAAGTTATTATGTAGGTGTTGAGATCTCATCAGCTTCATTCAGAAGGTTCAAACCTACCAATTACTACCTCCTAAGATCACTGTGAAGCCACTTTGGTTATTCTGATGGGATTTAACTGGGGAACTTACTCTATCCATCCTCACATTTTAGATTAGTCAGACTAAGTCATTTTCTGCCAGTTAAACAACAGCATTTAGAAATTGACTCTTAAATTTCAGTCTCATGAAAAAAAAAAAGGGGGGAGTAGGGGGGGAGTTTGGGGGAAAAAAAAAGGAAAAGTTTCCTTAGCTTTTCAAAATAAGATGTCATTTGATTTGGGATATTAAATTCGGGACTCATACAGGAGCAGATAAAGATGCCTTTACATTATTTATCCAGAATCACGTACACATACAGGTCACACAGTAATCTGTGTAGGGTAATTCAAGCAACACAAGCTTTAATTTCTGCAAAAAAATATATATATATATATATCATGGGATAATTGAAAAGTTCACCAGAATTTAGATTGATACAGCACACACTGGCTCATCCACTCCAAAATCTAAATGTCAAAAGTGCAAGAGGAAAGGTCAATCCACAGCATGTCTCATACTGAATCCTACTGAAATTCCTGCTTCTCAGCTTTTAAGATGGCATAAGGCTTCAGCCAACAGAACAGAGTTAAGTGAGTACTATATATTGAGAGTGAAAATCAAAAGAGAAAAACAGATGACATCAGCAAATCTTCATATGTATACATGTATATGCACACACGTATATTTAGAAACTGTTGGGCTTCCTATATTTTACTGACAATCTTTTCATTACACCAGTAGCCAGGAAAGGTGCTAATAAACAACAGAAATGTGTAAGTATTCCATATTGTTCTTTGACAGACATACACAAACACACAGATGCATGTATATATCTTTATAAATATATCAAAGATCTGATCCATTTCTATTCCTATTTTAGTCCAGTGCAGTTTACCCTGGAGATAATATACAGGGAAAAGAGCAAAGGGGATGGCTGAGGTGATAACTCTCACTTCCTTTTTTCTTTTGATAGGAGTATGTAAGAATGCTATTTTTTGGCCACTGGAAATTTTGGAATTGTAAGTAGACTAAAACATAAGCCATAAGAAAGAAATGGAGTAAATCTCATAATGGGTAATATACCAAGGAAATGCTATTTTTTCAAAGGCTTTTATTAAGAAATATATGGTGGGCACAAAGCAACAATCTAGAGAGTTTCTATGATCAGTAAGGCATGATGGTAACACACCAAGTACCTGGAAACAGTTAAGGAATCCATGACAGCTTGACTGCATGTACCATTCTTGAGCAGTGCTCAAACGAAAGGCTTTATAAATTTACAGTCTAATTAATCCATCTCTTTTACATTTTGTCTTTTCTTTTATATGTCCAAGATTTAAAAGATGTGACAGCTGATTTTTGACCTATTTAGAGCACTGTCCTTATAATTTGAGACAAAGTACTGTCACAGAGGTATTTGGAAGTATAACAATATGTAGACCCAAACTCACTTACAGATTCTTTACCAAATACTGATTATATTAGATGATAACTTGAGAGATTAGAACAAGCCATAATTGCTAATAGGCTATGTTTAAATAATGTAAGCAGGCTTTTTTTCATCCTTTCTTCATTGATGCAGACATGTTATTAAAACAAACAAACAAACCTACAGGATGCAGAGGACCCCAGTTTTATTACCTTTGTACTCCTCTAGAAATTCACCAAACAGGTTGGTGACCATCCCTGTATTCTGATTCTGATATAGGAATAATGCTCTAAACACATTCTTCAATGGATTTGTTCTCATTGTCTGTATTCCTTCTGCTTTATAAATCATACATGATTATTCATTTCCTATCTTAAAACATTACATTTTGTTCATTGTACTTTAAAATGCATGTAATTGAAATGAATGCATTTCAGTAGTAATCTCTACTTAGATGTTGTATAATCATTTGTTAGCACTGGGGAAGCCAGTTGTAGAGCATTTTCATACTGTGAAGTATCCTGTGTGCTTACTAAAAATAAATAAGCATTTAAAATGCTAATCAAAATTCCCAAAGCTTTACATGAACGACTGTTAAATCTTCATTGCTACACCCTTAAACCTTTTTATAGAAATCTTTACTATTGTGTCTCCTAAACTTATTTCCCTTTCCATTTGCAGTTGGGATTTTGTTTCCTTTCTGTGGAGGAATGATCATTCTTCAATTTGTTAATATATTTCAATGCCAGCAAAGGCCATGTATGATCTAGCTTGATCTTTTCCCATTAAATTTCTGCCACTAGAGCTGCATCTCTCTGGAATTGATTATACAAGCAATCTAGCTGACTTAAATTTGATTCACTTTGCAGTTGACATTTGGAATCAGTGATAGAAGATGAATATGTATTTTACAGTACAATGCATATTATTAAAGCTAGTGTATATTTTTGATTCAATATTCACATTTACATCCAACAGCACTACCATTTCATTCACTTCACAGACCAATGAAATTTATAATTTTAATTAATCCAACTTCTTTTTTCCTAAGGGACAGTAAAATACTGAGAGCACAGAACTTGGAGCCATTTAGCCACAGATCTGTGACAACCTAATACAATTATTTCACAAGTGCTAACTTTAGAAAGAACTTTTCCAATTAATGAGTCTGATTAATAGTTCATTTGAAACATCACTGATACACTTAAGTACAATAAAACATTAATTAAATTTCAATTCAAATGTAAATTGTTTTGGATGTGAGAACATATTACCATTTCTAATCCCCCTTTGTCTGCAGCTCTCAGCTACTTCTCAGTCTATTGTCCCTCAGGGATAAACTAAAGATCTGACTAGCCTTCATGGAATTGGAAAGTTGACATGAACATCAACATGAAAATTTTAGAAGATTGTGTTTGATGCTAGGGAACTTATAAACACACTGGGCCTCTTAAGAGATGAATAAACACAGAAGCAAATTTAAAAATTCAAGCTCAACTGAATTCATTTGTTTCTGGGCAAATGTCAAATTTCATGCAGCTGAACTTCAAAGTTCTGTTGAAGAAAAAGTTAATGGCTTTGTCTCTAGTTTTATCTTAGAGTAGCATCTGTATTGCCAAAATGCCTTTCTCCTTGCTTTATTCCTGTGGTCTGATACACCTGATTGTTTAACATTGTGTTACAGTTGAACCAGAAGTGAACCCAATAGTGTAACATGCTTTCAAGGAAAGTTTGGGTGCGCCTGTTACAGTAGTTCAAATGCTAAGAGAGTTGCAAAACTGTCATACAACAATAAGAAAGAACCAGAAAGGAATTCTGTCATGTAACAGCATACTGAGGTGCATGATTCAGACGTGCAGGAAGCCTGTTATTTCTTTGTCCAACTAGATATTTTTCCATACATTTTGTTTATTCTAAATGTTTAGATATTTTATTAAATATAGAAAGGCTTTCTCTTCTTTCCCCAAATATAATCTATTTCCTTGACTTATTTCCCTTGGCAACCTTGACTGCTTTTTAAGATGTTTAGTAGACATAAGGCCAATGGACCGGTGATTTCTGGTCCAAATGCAAAATACAACCTGAATGTGTCTTCCACAGGGAACGTCCTTTTCCTCTAATGATCAATAAAGGATCAATTAAAATGATAAAAAAAAAAGAAAGGAACAACTGCATTTAGACACCAATGCTATAGAAACATGCTCCCCAGACTATATTACTTGTTGTTGTGAGCTCTTCTTTGATCCTCTCTACTTCTCAAACTCTGTAGTTTCAGGATCTAATGTTATTACAATCATAAAAAATATATAAAAATCTCACTCCTAAAACTTCAATAAGCAGGCATCTGTCTGCTCTAAGGAAGACAACACAAACATCAAACATCACCCTTTCCTAAGTCTCATCTTTTACACAGCTCCCACAACATGTGAATGAATATTCATGTAGCAAATCATCCAGTGATGGATAATTTCACTCACACGGTTCTGAACTAAAGCCTGTTTTCACTAATTTGACCTGTAAAGACTGTGAAACCAAACTGAACATATTATGGAACTACTACAGGATAAGCATACATGCACAGTTGGGAGTTTTGCACCTAAAATATTTACTTTTTGATAAAAATGTGCAAAATTATATATATATACATTTAAAATCTTTCTTGCCTTTACACAATTCAGCCTTGTAAACCAAAATTGTTGATCATCAGAATTTTGTACAACTATCCAAATATAATTCATTCTCTAAATTTTCAAGAATCTCAGAGACATACATTCTTTTCCTTCCTGCTCCTTCCAAAACATTTGCAAATTATTGTTAGAGTGTGTTTCTTTCACACCTATCAATGGAAAGCAATTCTGTCCAGGATAATTTCAACTGTATATAGTACCATGTGAGTATAAAGCAATACAAGATGGGAAATGAGGAACCCCAGAGCCAGCTGTCACTACTGGAGACAGTCTTGTTGATGGTGTAATTATCCAAGCTGGAATTTTGCCAGAAAATCAACACGCAGTGCTCTAACCCTGGTTTATTAATCCAGCTCTTTATGTCACTGAGCTAAATATATCATTCCACGTTGCATCACAGCTGGTCTAGTTTATGCAGCTCCTGTGTGCTAGCAGTAGTGTTTGGTGTCTCCTGTTCTTTTCATTACGGACTCAGGTTTTATATATCAAAAAAAAAAAACTGCTCCACTTTTCTGACATACATTTTTCTAGGCTGAAATGTTGACAAAAGATGTCTGTATCATTCTGCCCAATGTTATTTAAACTCCCTATTTCTCTCTCTTTTTCTACTACCTGCATCTTAAAAAAGAGTAAAATGAATATAATGTTTCTCTCATTACGAATTATAGAGTCAGGAATTCAAGAAGAAAACTAAAATTCTCCATAGCACTCCTCTTAGATGTCTCTAGTTTTACAAAGCACAAATCTGCAAAAAAAGCACTCAACTTTCATAAAGCTGTAGTGACAAAGAAAAACGCATAAGGAGCTCAGACACTGCTAATGAACATGGTATATAAGCCTGGATCAGAGAGCATTCAACAGAGTACGTTAATGACTCTAAGACAGTATAAGACGCCTTTAGAGAGGAGCAAAACTGAGTCAGCATCACAACCCCAAAGGGAGACAGCTACAAATTCAGAGGGAAAATTGAAAATTCTCTTTTAGAATATGGCATAGCACACAATAAATAATGTAAGCAACAAGAAGCTGAAGACACTGACAAATGAAACTGGATGGCAGGACAACCACGCATTGGCATCAAAATTCTAAAAGAAAACAAAAAGAACAAGCAAATGGAGAAGAAAGCCAATATAAAGCTGTACATTAAGAGAATGCAGCAAATACTGGACTTACTATGATGCACTGGCAATTGAATGGTAAAAAAAAAATGGTAAAAAAAAAATGCACGCAGAAACAGGAAAACAGTGAAAACAACAACAACAACAAAAAGATATAGGGGATACGAACAAGAAACCTCAGGATAGAAGAGATTGGAATAAACTCAGATCAAGGTTTCTATATACAAGATTTTACCCCTGTCCACTCATATGATCACTGGAGTTCAGTTTTTAAGTATTGGGGAAAAAAAATAAAAATAATCGAACAAGTACTGGGGGCCTCACTGAACATCAATGAGCACTTCGTACCAAAGTCCTTTAGGCTCTTCGAAATCTCAGTTGGAAATCTGCCAGCCTTTTTCTAAAACCCAAGAATTACAGTACTGGCAGATGGTATTTTTAGATTAGAGGATTTAAAATGGAAAATACTGAGAGATACTTAATTCTGCGGTAATAAAGATAATTATAATCAATGTCAATAATGGAATATTTTTCTTGCAGGCATAGATTGAAAACATATTTTTCCTCTCTACACATTTAAGTCTGAAAGCATCTGACATATGTTTTTACCATTTGAAGGAAAATTATCAGATGAAACCCACAGCACCGTGAATATATATGGTATTTCTGAAATTTCAAAGCCTTGCGTGAAAAAAGTTTTCTTATAATACCAAATGAAATTTCAAAATTAAATTTTCCAAAACTGTGGTTAGTTCCGGCAGTAAAGAAAGTGTTATGAGGGTCACTCTGAAATTAATGTCTCCTCTTGCCTCACTGTGCTCGCTGTTTGGTCTCCTTAAATGTTCAGGAAGCATCAATGAATGCCAATGGCTGAATGTCAATATTTTCTGCACAGAGGGAGTCATTACACACCTTTGTTTCATATTCATCTCCATGTCAGACACCACTCTGTCAGAGAGTCCCTCTGCTGCCATCTGTCACACAGCAACTGAATATTGGTGGAAAGGTACAACCTCTACTGCCATATCACCAACATCTGCCTCTGACATCATGGGTCAACAGAATAAAATAGGAGGCATTACTTTTGGAGCTGCTTTCATGTTATCCCATGACTGACTGATGCCAAACTAAACTATTTTCTATAAAGGTGTGTATCAAACTTGCAGATTTTTTTACGCAGATTGAAAAGCAATGTTAACATTTATCTTATTATCACCAACATCAAGGCAAAAAATATATATATTTGTGTATTTTCAGAATATGATATTCTTAATATGCATTTCAATAGATTCTGGAAAACACAAAATTCTTCTTTGCTATACTTGGTCAATAACTGTTAGATTTTTCAGAGATGTATGGACCATAATACTAAAGCTAGATGATAGAACAGCTAAAAGGAAACTGAATACATATTGCACTTCAAAGTTAAAACATTTTTTACGTACCTTCAGTAATGAAGGTACAGTTATTTTAATATCTGTATATTCTATTATAAATATAGTGTAGTTGAAGACATAGTGGTTTTCACAACATTATCAGAGATACATTTGTTCTGAAAAGATTCAGCCATAGCAGTTAAACAATTAATTAGTTTGTTCCACACACCTTGTTTGCGTACATCCTCCACAGCAGCAACCAGTTCCTCCTTCAGATCCTGGCTCTCTTTAGCAATTTGATCTCCTTTCTCTAAAAAGTTTTGAGTAGCCTGCTCTACGGAGGCAGCCAACACATGGGCCTTCTTGGAGCGCCCTTTCTTCTTGCCAGATGGTCCCTTGTTGCTTGTGTTAACGAGCGTTGTTACCTTTGGGAAAGAAAAGAAAAAAAGCTTCAAAAGTTTGATCAGTTCTTCAGTTCTAACAGCAAAATACACTGCTGTCTAATTCATTGTTTCCAGTATTTTCTTTACTGGCGAAGTGATGTAATGGTCACGCGTACCGAATAAATACAATTTAAAGTTTTACATCTGAAGGATGGCAGCACATGCCCCCAAAGAATGTTTTTACTTTTAGCTTAATTTATTCTGGTCCAAACAAATGAACAGTCAAACAGTGAACTAAAGAAATAATATATATTTTTGTCACTGGTCTTCATTTTAAAAAATGACAAAGCCATAAAATGAAAACGTAACAAAGGTCAGTAACTACTCAAAAAGAAATTGCTTCTAGAGATAAGTGCCATTGTTTATATTTGAGCACTGACAAGCACTGCAGCTGTTCTCTAGACATTAACTATTCAGTGCATTGTTGCTTCAATATGTTTATAATAAATTAATGTAAACAACAGTGGATAGTAAAATGATCGTACTTACAATATTTAAAAAGAAATGCACACTGCTTTCATAATTTCTCCTGAAGTCTCCTAAAAGAATTCCTTATTCAACTGTGCAGGAACAGACCAGAAACCTGAACCACACAGCTTAATAATAATAACTGAATACACTGAACCACATAGCTTCATAATAAGTCATAGCTTTTTGATGGACCAAAAAATCTCACATTGCTCCAGTGACAGAATCATAGAGCTGGATAACAGGACCCAAATACCGACCCAGATATCACCCAGTGTTAAATGCATGGAAATGTAGCAATGGATCCATGATGCTCAGTGATCTATTTCACCTTTCTCTGGATTTAAATCAAGGCAGTCTGCATAAGTGGCTCAGCTATGTGCTAACCCAAAAATGTCTGGCAGAAAATAATGAAATCTTTGCAATAGACAGACAATACAAAGGAAAAAAAAAAAAAAAAAAGATCCTAAAAGCAGTATAAAAACTTGCTGCCATCCCTTTCCTATTCTTTCCTATTATGAGAAGCAGGACAATGTAATACAGTTGTGACCAAAGAAACTTTTATCACAGTCTCTATATTAGGTTTTTTTCAACCACTCTGAAAACAGGGCATCTGAGGAAGTAAAAAAATAAAAATGAAATAGAAAATGTTGCCAGGGCTTGAAAGTACCAGACACACAGATGTACAAGGAAAAACTTCCTGGCCACAGCAAGTTAAAATTCTGCTATCCTTTGGTTTATTCCACTATTTGTAATTGGAAATGCTATTTTATTTTTCTCATGAAATTATTCTTTATTAAATTCTCTGAAGCTTAATTCACACTTGTTTGTTTTCTATTTAAGAATTTTAGACTTTATGAACAAACACATAATAATTTTGTAACCTAACTCAGGTTTACCAATGGAACGGATTTCTCCAGTACATCATGTAGATGACTAAGAAAACCTTTCAGATGCATCAGGCAATAGAATTGATTATATACCTACTCAACTTCTCATCAGAAACCTGAACAGAGTAATGCTGGAACTTGATCTTAATTATTTTAACTTATTGAACAAATTAGAGGTAGACTGTCAGAGCAGTTCAGACAATACAGAAAAGATCTGAAATAAAGAAAATGTTGGTCAATACAGTCATAAATGAAGTCAAACCAGACTACTTTATAGATCTCTCTCTCTTAGGTAGGTACAAAGGTTAACAACTAAAGGGAAAAAAAATTAAAATTGAATGCTTCAAAGAGCACAAATGCTAATAAGTTGTATCTAGAAGAACTGCTGAAGTCCCCCGAAAACAGAAGAAGCAGCTGAGTTGCACACCTCTTTTAATAAATAAATATTAAATAAATATTTTTCAATTAAAAATAACCATAATAAATGTTATAGGATTGTGCCATCTGCAGGTCTGCTCGTTCCATGAATGACTCAACTGTAAAATGAGGTTCTTTTCACCTAATCTTACCTGCAAAATGTGTATTGTAAGATCAGCTAGAAGTACTGCTGTGGTGCACTATAAGAACAAGGACCATACTTACTATAAAATAAGATCAATTTTTGCTCAGAAATATATACCATTCAAGTAAGAAGGAAACATAGAAACCAGACAGAGAATGAGAAAATAGGTACAATTGCTAAATTAAATGAAATAAATCCTAAAAAAATATTTTACCATCATAATCTCAAAAACACTTTGATGGTATATCTAAAATATGCATTTTTTGTATATGTATGTATGCTTTATACAATGTTTCTATGTGTCGTATTTATCAGTAAAACAAAGTTCTCAGAAGTAACAACGCATTTTACGTACAGCTCTCAGAACACAACTCTCACCAAGCAACTTCAAATAAATTAGACAGAAAAGTACTTAGAAAAGTAAATATCCTGATATAATTGACACAAACTGTATTGTGCAACAAGACAGAATTTCAAACGGCTAACTATGGGGCAAGAGCAGTAAAAATCTTTTTTTTTTTTTTTTTTTTTTTTTTGGATGGGTAAGAAGGTATATGCAAAGCACTAGAGTCTTCAGAATGGAACATCTGTTTAACTTTGCTTGCTGTAACATGTCTTGAGTATTAGGACAGAGCAGAGAGAATACATTGATTCCAGTCCCAGCACAGTCACTCAGTTCTGCAACTTGGTCATCATGTCTCCCTTCTCCAGTTTGATTTCACTTCTCAATTCCAGATGTCCAAATTTGATTGGAACATCACATCCACTTCAATATCACATCCACTTAAATGATCTTAATAGAAAAAAAAACTAATTACATTGCTGAATGAAGGTCCCAAACTAATTTGATCAAAATAATAGTTCGTTTTGGAGACAAACTCATTTATTGCACTGAAAGTAAGCATGAGGGGTTGGTTTCCTTCAGGAAAGAAAAGGAAAATGTGCGTTATTGCCCTGATTTACTTTAACATATGCAGCTTTCAGCTTCTTTTAATGAAAGCATGAATTGAAATCTCTACCACAAATAATAACCTGTAGATGTAAATACATGTCTTTCAAAAAAGTCCACATTCTGAATGTAATAGTTGCAGCAAATAGAGAGATATATACAGTGATGCCCCCAACATGGTGGACTACTCCTAATGTAAAGTTTCAAAAAGTAATCAGCATATCAGAACTAGAAGATGAGAAGTTCTGAGCATAGCAAAACATCTAAAAGCTCCTGCTGCCAGAAACCTTATTCCCAGAACAATTTCTGAACATATAAGAAAGTCACAGGGTGCAGAAGGGACACGTAAAGAAAACATTAACAGCAGACACAGAGCACACACATTCTTTCCAAAATGTAAATATTTTCCAAAGGACATGATGAAATTTCCTACTCTTGTGTCATGAGCCAGAACTCTCTACTGTAACTACTATTGCTACGAGTAAAAAACTGAGAACCTCATTTGACGAAGGTCATCCTCCTTGTGCATCAACTCAGAGGGAACTGCCACAGACTTATGGGACTGCTATAGAAAGAACGTTACAGTATGTCTCATGCTCCTCTGTACTTATTTTTATATGACTTTTTAATGCATATTAGGGATGGATTCCCTGATAAAGAAAAATAAATTATTCAAGTTCCTCAAAAAGATTTTATAAACTTTCATAAAAATGGCCTAACAAAAAAAAAAAAAAAAAAAAAAAAACAAGAAAAATACTGGCAGAAAAAGAAAAAATCCCTGATGCCAGGAGACCGCAGTGCTGGGGCTCCCTTAGTTCCAAACGAGGCTGGACCATCACCCTCTCTGATGACCAGCAATAGAACCTGAGGGAATGGCATGGAGCTGCATCAGTGGAAAGTCAGGTTGGATTTTGGGAAGTGGTTCTTCACTGAGAGGGTGAGCGGGCACTGGAGTAGGTTACCCAAGGAAGTGGTCATAGCACCAAGCTTGCTGGAGTTCAAGAAGTGTTTGGACAATGCTCTCAACCATACTGTGATAGAAATCCATGTTTGGAGCCAGGAGCTGCACTTGATGATCCTCATGGGATATTCTATGGTTCAGCTTTTAGAGAACCACCCAGAAAAAATATTGCTGTTTCACCAAGCTGGGATATCTTCTATCAGCTTAATTGGAATGACATTAAATTACCAGTTTGAAATGTTAAGAAAGTAGCTCCTGCTCAAATTAGAAGTACCATTCAGAAAATTCAGAAATACTGGGGGAGGAAGACTTGTATCAGCAAAAAGAAAATCACTTTCTTTCCTCTTCTAACAAAGCCACACATAAGCCTATAACATATGTTATAGAATAAAAAGGAAAATAAAAGAAACAACCTGTTATCCCATTAACACTGTGTTTGTTTATTTGTTTGTTTTTCAGAAAGGTCTCCTCAGAAGATTTGAACTGCATTCATGTTAAATGCATTCATGGAAAAAAAGGAAGAAAAAAGACTATAGTTCAGATCCTTGGCAAGGCTTTAAAGCTAATTGGTTTACTTTAAATAACTTATCCTACCCTTACTGGTACAAAAGAAAGAATGTTGACTTCAGTTTATTTTACTAATTAATGCAGATCTCACAAAAATTCAGTACAATTATCAAATATATCACTTGATAATTACCATAAGCTCATTTGGAAATCCTATAATGATCCTGGCTTTGTGATCACACTAGGGAACCTCGTTCTTATTTTATTAAAGAAGCTTCACACAGTTCTAGCATAGATTTCTGCTGGAGAAACAGAACTTCACTAATTAATAGTTCAGTCCCATCCTCAATTAAGTCTTCCTTACACAGTTCCAGCAGCACAAAAGAAAGGTGAGGATGTCTTTGATAAAAGAAGAAAACTGTATTAACATGGATTTCCCTACTGCCGAGGTCACGTGCAGGCAGGGATAACAGCAGTGAAAGGGGACAGAACTAGACCATGTACTCATCACATTAATCCCTAGTCAGCAGCTCCACCTCACAGAAGAACATTCACGACTGCGTGAATTAAACTGTCTTCCCTACAGATTCCTGAAATGAATTGGCCAGAAAGCTGAAGAGTTGCAATACCTTTCTCTAATATCAGATTGAACTGGATTAGTTAGTCAAAATTTTCACACAATCATAGAATCGAAGGATCTTTTAATTTGGAATTGACCCTTAAGGGTCATCTTATCCAACTCTCCTGCAGTGAACAGAGACACCTGCAGCTCTTTCAGGTACTTAGAGCCCTATCCAGCCTGACCTTGGATGTCTTCAGGGATGGGGCATCCACCACCTCTCTAAGCAACCTGTGCCAGTGCTTCACTCAAAGCACTAAAATTTTTACTAAAAACTTCACTGAAACTTTCTATAACTGTGTTCCACAATGTGCATATATCGATACTTGGGGGAAAATACTGATCTGCACTTTTTCATTCTACTACTAGTCATTCTGGATTGTCACTGATCACCCACCTTCTTGCTACGACCTTATTATTTTTAAACATTGAATTTTAAATATTGAATACCGCCATCCGATAGAGTGGGGTTTTCCAGAGAGTGGACAACATTTATCTGTTTGCTTGTTTTTGATAAAGAAGGCAAATGTAACATGGCTATGCAAATGTGCATTATGCAAACAATTCAGGTTAGTCAGTTGGATTAGATGACCTTACAAGTTCCCTTCCAACTGAACTAATTTAAAACAATTCACATAAATGGCTTGGGTGCAACAGGTGGAATCAGTGTCAGGGTCTCTCTGAAAGACTTCTAATGGTTTGTAAGAAATTGTGCTATTTGCCACTGTCCCTCCTGTTTTCAATACAAATTACTTGCTCTTCCCAGAGGCATTTCTTTGAATATGAACGAGTTATTCCTCTCTTCTCATATACTCACATATCATCAAGCTTCTGGAAATACCCAATGACCTGAAAAAATAAAGCCCTGACATTTTAACATAGGGACACTTTTGCTACTGGAGATAAGATGCACTCAAGTGGAAGGCAGCCTTATTACCTCAGTGGCTGTAGCAGTGGCATCAGCATCCCCCTAAGCACTGCTTTAAAAAACCTCCTGTTTCTGAAAGAAGTTTGTTTCATCCAGAAGAAAAATCACTACAGCTGCCTGGAAAAGCAATAATTTAATTTTCCAACTTATCTTGACATGTTGGCTTTTGGGTTTTTTTGGTTTGTTTAATCAAAATTTGTTTTCTTTGACAGGAGGAAGAAACAGAGACTTTTCAAAATACTCTGTGAGAGAAATGGACTAAAGCACTGGGCTAAGCTGTTGTCATAGGCTAAAGCACTGTGGGAAGATCAAAATCAAAGAGTGAACTAATCTGAACACTGCTCGTGACCTTCAAGTTGACCATCCAGAACTGGAGTAAAGCCATGGGGGACTGTTGGCTTTATATATCCCAAACCCTGCATACTGCAAACTTGCTTTATGATATGCCTCTGAGCAGTATCTCATTAGGTAATCCTAGTCCAACCATGAGATGTTAGTGAGCAAAATGCAGTATAAAATACTTTAAACAAATTACATCTTCTTCATTTACATGCAAAACAGAGGAGCTGCTAACTTGAGGTGTTTTTTTTTTCCCTAGCTATGCTTAATATCCTGTGCCACTTAAAAATTTGCTTTTTTCCCTTGCTACACCAATAACATTTTGAAGACATATTCTGAAACATGATTCAGTCTTTAATATAACTTCTTTTTTAATAATATCTTCGAAGTTCTCTATCAAGTAAAAGTAATTTGCCACTGCCTTTAGTCTATAAATCATAACTCTTTTTTTCTAATAACTTCCATAATTAACTCTTGTAATTATCTCTGCACAATTAGAATCACAGAATGAATCACAGAATCATAGAATGGCCTGGGTTGTAAAGGACTGCAATGATCATTGAGTTTCAACCCCCCTGCTATGTGCAGGGTCGCCAACCACCAGATCAGGCTGCCCAGAGCCACATCCAGCCTGACCTTGAATGCCTCCAGGGATGGGGCATGTTCCAACACGTCACCACCCACTGAGTGAAAAATGTCCTCCTAATATCCAACCTAAACCTTCCCTGTCTCAGTTTAAGACCATTCCCCCTTGTCCTATGATGACATCAAAGGCTTTAAGGGACCATGTCAAAGGCTTTTTAGCACCAGATATCTACCTAATTCATAAATCTGAAATTCTTCTGTTAAAAAACAGATATTTGAATTTTCATTGAGCAATGGTAACCCAGCCTTTTACTACTCCTTCCAGTTCCCTTCAGCATTTGCTGTTTAGAAGAACTAATATATAAGCAGACTATACTCTAATGTATAAATTATTAGTGAGGATGTTACAAAAATGCGAGTGACATACCTACCTTTCAGATGCCAAGTACATAGATAATTCAAGGCACGCTGATCAAAGCCAGTGTATTTTCACCCAGTCTAACCTGAGAACAGATAGCTGCTCTGATTCACTTTTCCACTGCCTTATACAAATTCTTGGACAAATTTGCATATTTCTATTTTGTAGACAGGATGTACCTTTAGGATGTAATTCAGAGATAGCAACTCTGTTACTGTTCATTTATATTCTTCTTATCAGAGTTCACACCAGTGGAAAAGACTTATATCCTAGCTCATATGAATGAATATTGTATAAGGCACTTGTGAAGTTCTTCAGTAAGCATTTTAAAGTTCTTAATTCCCTGTGGAATTTCCCATTACTTGTTCCTTTAACAAAAAGAAGCAACAACAAAAACACCTCATACATTTTCCTCCTGCAAACCTTCTAGCCAAGTTGCCCCTACAGTTACTTCAAAAAATCCCTAAAGACACAGAAACCACTGTTCAATTCCATTTGCTGATCCTACCACTGTACAAAATCTGACAAGAGGGGTGCCAATTTGTGTCACTAATAGCAGTGCTGCTCTATGATGTGGACACGTCAACTGGTAGCTTCACTGAGACCAGGACCATCTCACAAATGTGACAGGACAGATGATGACATTGATTACAAGGCACTGTCTAGGTATGTGCTGCTATGATTGTAGAACCTTTCTTAAGGACGAAAAAAATCCTCTTCCTACATAGAGGTTTCTAGTATCTTGTTAGGAATTTTGGTAATTCTAGCTTCTGCCAAGCTATAAATGCTTAATTAAGTAATCTGTAATTACTTCTGGGTTACTATCAACCTGAGAAAACAGTATTCAATAAAATTATTGGCTTCATTTACCTCCTAAAATATCTGTTCAATGACTTTGGTGCAAACAAAATTGAGAGAGTCAAGTATTAGGATGATTCTTTGCATTTCTAACCCACTGTGCTGGGTTTAATCACCCAAAATCACTCTCAGAAAGGTCTTGCTCCCAGTCAAATGCAACTGCCAAAGACAGAATGAAATATGCAGATTCCCATTATTTTATTCTATATTTTTTTAACCAAAATCTGTCAAATCTCACAGACTACTTGAAATATGTTAGCTAAAACCATATATTAGATCACCTATCCATCTCCACAAAACACTAAACACCTAAGAAAGTCTTCGATTACAATAAACTGCTCAGATGCCCCATACTAACTTATTATAAAGCATCCAAGGTATTTGACGTGGACATACTTAAAAAGTGCTGCTTATATCATGCACTTTTTAGTTTTTCACATTAAATCAAGTGATCTGTTTTGTTTTTGGTTTTTTTGTTTGTTTGTTTTTGGTTTGTTTGTTTGTTTTTTTGCCTTAAGCAGTCACTCCATAAAAAAGAAGCAGTACTCCTAGCAGCACACCCCAAAACCTCACCTTAAACTTTCCCTTAACTCCTGTAATAGTTGTGAGGCTGGAGTCACACATGCTCAAACTCTTCACCTCTCTAGCTCAATGATTTGTGACTTCTTCCCCTCCCCATAACATCATTTTGCAGAGACTTCCTCACCTCGCTTAAAGACCAGGCTACAAACTGGTGATACAGTACTGCCACAGGGATGCCATCCAAAGAGACCTGGAAAAGCTTGAAAAGTGAGCCCACATAAACCTAACAAGGTTCAATGAGGTGAAGTGCAAGGTATCCATGATACGAAGACTGGGAGAAGAACTTGAGAGTAGTCCTCTGGAGAAGGACTTCAGGGTCCTGACAGATGAAAAACTTAGAATGAGCCAGCAGCATGTACTTGCAGCCCAGAATGCTAACAGTACCTTTGGCAGCATCAAAAGAATATTGGCCAACAGAACAGGGAGAGGATTGTCCCCCTCTGCTCTGCCCTAGTGAAGCCCCACCTGCAGTAGTGGATCCAGGCCTGAGGCTGCCAATACAATGAAGACATGGAGCTGTTGGAGTGGATTCAGAGGAGTGTCACAGAGATGATCAGAGAGCTGGAGCACCTCTCTTACAAAGAAAGTTTGAGGAAGCTGAGCTTGTTTATCTTGGAGAAGAGAAGGCTCCAGGGACACCTAATTGTGGCCTTCTAGTACTTGAGGGGAACTGAGTAACAGGACAGAGGCCAATTTTTTTACACAGGCTATTAGTGACAGGGCAAGGGGGAATGGCTTTAAACTAAACTATAGGGACAGGCTGAGAGAGCTTGGGCTTTTCAGCCTAGAGAAGTAAAGGCTACGGGGGGACCTTATAGCAGCCTTCCAGTATCTGAAAGGGATCTACAGGAAAGCTGTGGAGGGACTTTTTGTAAAGGCATATAGTAAACGGATGAGGAGAAATGGTTTTCAACTGAAAGAAGGTATATTTAGACTAGATATCTTGAAGGAGACTAGAAAGTCTTTACTGTGAGGGCGGTGAGACATTGGAACAGGTTTCCCAATGAGGTTGTAGATGCCCCCTCCCTGGAAGTATTCAAGGCCAGGCTGGATGGGGCTATGAGCAACCTGGTCTAGGTTGCTAGACACCTAGGAGGTGTCCCTGCCTATAACAGGGGGGTGGAACTAGATGATCTTGAAGGTTCCTTCCAACCCAATCCATTCTATGATAAAAGATAGGAGATTCAGGTTAGGTATTAGGAAGAAATAAGGAGGAGTGATGAGGCACTGACACAGTCTGCCCTGAGAGCTTGTGGATGCCCCATCCCTGGAGGTGCTCAAGGCCAGGTTAGATGGGACTCTGAGCAACATGATCTGGTGGTTGATAACTCTGTCTATGTCATGGTGTTGGAACAAGATGATCTGTAAGGTCCCTTCTAACCTAAGTCATTCTATGATTACGTATTAGGCAAGAGAAAATCAACAAACAAGTTTCCGTGTTTGAAGTAATCGGTATTAGCCAATGAGAAATTAAACCACTTTGTCCTAAGTATTATGTAGTAGATCATCAAAACCTCAAAAAACAAGACAGACAAAATGCACACATCTACTGTTGAATCAGAACCAAATGTTAGCAAGGTTTTTTCACCTTTAAGCACCAAATCATTTTGTACAGAAAATGAAAAGTATTTAATACCTTAAAACCTACTTAGTGTCAAACTGCCTTTCTTTAGGTATAGGTCTTTTTTCCTCTGTTGTTTAGCAGAATAGAGAATACGTTTAAATGGTGACTGACTCACTCAAGGAAAATATTTCATTTAACCACATGAGGGCACACCATACTACAGTAAACAGTAGAACATGCAACTTGTGAAATCCCTGCTTTTAGTTTACTTTTGTGCTGTACTGTTGGCTATGAATGATCCTTGCCACTAAATAGCACACATTTTACAAACTAAAATTACTGATATTTAACTTGTGTTTGCTGGAAAAGAAACACTTCCAAGCACACACAGTCCAGGATGTTCCTGAAGTATGTGTGAAATATAATTTTCTGACACAGGTAATAGAGAAGCCAACAAGGAGAGGTGTGCTGCTAGACTTTGTTCTTACGAAGAAGAAAGAACTGGTTGGGAATGTGAAGGTTAGGGGCAGCCTTGGATGCAGTGGCAATACAAGAGTGCAGCTCAGGATCTTACACGGAAGAAATAAGGCAATAATAGAATTGTTATCCTGAACTTCAGGAGAGCCAGCTTTGACTACTTCTTCTTGGAGGCATCCCATGAGTTAGAGGCACCGGAAGATTAGGAGGCCCAAGAGTTGGTTGACATTCTAGCACCATTTCTTCCAAGTTCAAGACAGGAACATCCCTAAGAGTAAGAAATCAGGCAAAGGTGGCAGGAGACCTGCACTGATGTGCAAGGAGCTCACAAAAAAAATCATAAATGTGAGAAGTCAGTTGAATGTGGAAAAGAGGTCTGGCTACTTAGGAGGAATACAGAAACATCAGGGCATGCAGTGATGCTACAAAAGGAAGGCTAAGGCCCACTTCAAATTAAATCTGCTGAGGAAAGTCAAGGACAACCAGAAAGGCTTTGAGTATCTCAAAAGCAAACGGATGACTAGGGAAATGTGGGCCAGCTGCTGAATGAAGTGGGTGCCCTGATAATGAAGAATACTGAGAAAATGGTGTTACTGAGAGCCTTATTTGCTTCAGTCTTTACTGCTAAGACTGCTACCAGGGAGAACCAGACCCTGGAGACAATAGACAGAGTCTGGAGAAAGGAAGACTTCCCCTTGGTGAATGAGGATCTGGTCATAGATCATCTACGCAAACTTGATGCACACAGATCTATGGGCCTCAATGGCATGCATCCACAGGAGCTGAAAGATCTGGCAGAAGGGACTGCCAAACCACTCTCCATCATCTTTGAAAGGTGATGGAGAATGGGAGAGGTACCTGAGGGCTAGAGGAAAGCCAGTGCCACTCCAACCTGTGAAAGGGAAGTTCCATATGAACATGAGGAAAACCTTCTTTACTTTGAGGGTTACAGAGCACTGGCACAAGCTGCTCAGAGCTGCTCTGGCGTCTCCTTCTCCAGAGATGTTCAAACTCACCTGTACGCATTTCTGTGTAACCTACTCTAGAGAACCTGCATTGTTAGCAGATGGAACTGGGAGATCTTCAGAGGTCCCTTCCAACTGCTGTGATTCTGTGATTTCCTAGACACTTCTTTATGCTATAAAAGTCTGTTAGGGTCTTTAAGATACCATTAATTATTTAGTTCTTAAAAGAACTTTACTGCAAAGCAGGAAAAAAAAATGCATTAGGAGAAAAAAAGAAGATGGCAATTATTTTAGTAAGTCTCCGTGGCTTTCACTAAAAATTCTGTTTTCACTTGTGATGAGAAAAAAAGTTTATTTCCTTAATAGCCATCACACTTCAAATACCAGCTTTAATATTTTTGTCTTATTGGTTTTTCAATCAGTTAGGAGTTGTACTAGAAAAACACTACGTCAAAGGATAGCAAGCAACTATAAAGACAAGTAGTACTACTTTTAAATTTATCATAGGAAGGTGAAAGAAGAAAAGTTGGCCTTCCTGGAAGGAGGTACAGGTGAAGGACATTGGACCACCAGGGGTAGAGGTGACTTCCAAAGCCTCTCTGCAGTAGTTATTAATAAGACCTTGAAGATTACCCCTCTTAGGTTAAGCATATTGTTTTTGAGCAATCCGAAATAATATTCAAAATGAACTTATACATCAGTAAAATAAGAAGGAAAACTGTTCCCAGGAGTTTCAGTTTCAGTTAATGTAAAGTAATGCAAGATGAAGGAAGAGAAATATTTCAGAAACATGCAGTGAGTTAGTACTCTAGTTTCTCTGTAACAAGCAATATATCTTTCCTTAATGAAAACCTTTCCCATAAAGAACTGAAGAAAACAGGAGCAACCAATCTTCCACTCTACTTATAGAAAAGATAAAAATCAAAATCTCCTGAAAATGGACATGATTCTATTTTCTGGGAGTTCTGTTTCCAATAGTATAAAGAATAGTGACATTAATCTATTCATCCAGTGAAAACTCCCTAAGTTTTTTTTTTTTTTTTTTTTAATAATAAACAACTGAGGAAAATGAAGAAAACAATTTTCTAAATAGTCATTTTAAATGAAAAAAATCATTTTTTCCAAGACGACTGTGCAAACTTCTTTAAGGTAAAGTCTGAACAAGTAAAAGCAGCTGTTATTACCATGTTATTTCAATTCTTTTCCAAAACAACTTTACTTAAGTAAATCATAACTTCACAAAATGATACAATGATCTGAAGCAGAACGGACTACACTATTACAGCTTTTTGCTTTCTTCCCACAACATTATTATCTAGTTTTTAACCTTTGCTCCACCAATACGCAGAGATTCAGGTATCTCATTTGGGCAAAGGAAGACTTGAATTACTGAGTTTGAACAAAATATGATTTCTGATGATGAATCTTCAGGGCTGGTACATTTCACATTCAGCCACCCATTTAACAGTGATGACAACCTCCAAATAGAAGTATCCAGGCAAAGGGAAATAACTGTTTCAGACTTTCTGTTTTAGCTTGCCAATTGTTTCAGTCCTGAAATAACTTCAATGCAATCACAACAGCACTGATAGCCACACCTCCACCATTCAACTGTAGTCATGCTTACATAATGAACAAAAAAGAAAACACCTGCAGAGACTGTAAATATACAGCAATGATAAATTTTTGGTCAAAAATACATCAGAGAATATTCAGTAAATTTTCAGGCTCCTTATTCTGCATATTTCCCACACCAGATAAAATTTCTTTCACCAGTGTAAGATTCAGAAATCAAGAAGTTATATATATTACCATATTTCAGTTGGAAGGAACTTTTGGAGCACTCTCATCCAGCTTCACATCAAAGTAAGGCTAGTTTAAATGTAACATTAAGGTTGCACCAGACCTGGACCAGCTTTGGGTGAGTCAAAGTACTCATACTGCACCACCTCCTAGGGCAAAAAGTTGTAATGTTTGACCACCTGCACGGTGTAAAATTTTTTCTGGATATCAACCAGACATCACTTAGATATCTCAGCAACTTCTTCCCATTGCTTCCTTTTCTGTTATATGTTCCCCCTATAAGATTACGGCTTTTGGCTCCATTACAGCTCATGGTTCCACCTCCTCTGCAATCGCCCATCAGCAACTGTCTTATTAATCTCCCTCATGCTGAACAAGGTCAGATCTCAGCCTTTCCTTGTGTTTTGCGCTCCAGCCCCCTGCCCATTTGGGCTAGACTTTAGCATAGCCATGTCTTGTGTACTCACGATCACCAAATCATACTAAAAAATCTCTGTATTTCATCTACAGTCAAGATCCCTTCTCTTGACAAAGCAACCGATTTTTCTGTTTTGTGTGCTTTTTACATAACACTCCAAGAAAGAAATCAGCCTTACAAAACTGAAGGCAATTGTGTAATTAGAAAAAAATAGTCTGCGAAACATGAAGGAGCTTGTTAGAAACTTATATTATTTTCTCTCTCTTTTTTTCTTTTTTTAAATGAATTTTTCAGTTAATACCATCCAATTAAAATAAGATTCATAGAATCATAGAATTGCTCAGGTTGGAAAAGACCTTAAAGATCATCAAGTCCAACCGCAACCTAACCATACCGTCCTAACAACCCTCTGCTAAATCATGACCCTGAGCACCACATCCAATTCATTGCTGTATGTGGAAGGTATATCTGACATTATATACATATATGTATGTGTACATATCTGCTTATCTTCTATTACAGATCAGCAACCTCACCCATTAGGGCTGTGGGCTACCATTATGGTCTAGGAGACTATATTCAATGTGTTAAAGGGTACTGTTCTGTGTTGGCACACAAACATCTAATTTTATAATTTTATCCTCTGGGGATCTGCCATGGCAGTTGAGACTTCAAATTGCCAGTCTAGAGATAGAATTTGAGATGTGGAAATAGAACATCTTCAGAACCTCCTTTTAGTCAAACTAGAAGCAAGTCCTTTCTAACATCATCTCCTTGGCTTTCTCTCAGGATTTGCTAGGAAGAAAAACCATTTCTGTATCACTTCTGCTGGTCTTGATTTTTTTAATCAGAAGAATATAGAGCAATAACATCATCCCACACAGATCCAACAGCTTCTTATGTCCCACACATTCCACACACAGATCTAGTTGGGTAGAAATCAACATTTTTTTTCTTTGTTTCAACAGAAGCATCATGAGTAATACAACTAATTATTCTGCTGCATATGGTCCCTGAACCTGGCTAATCACCCCAGTACTAGGCATTTGTCTGCCTACCTTACAGTTGAATTTGGTTTGTGTTCTATTTTCCCTGCTGATAAAAAGATGGAATTCTTTTCCTCTCTTGCTACAAATGGAATAGTTCTTCCTAATCCACTCTCTCTTACCATTAACACTGTTGGCATTGATTTTCTGAACAGTATTGCAGAAACAATGGCTTTGGTTTAAACTTAACCATATGGAGAAAGAAAGTACAAAATTACAAATTTGTGGAAAAATAACCCTAACTGGCAATGGCAGCCAATAAAAGTGTTAGAAGAAGATATATATATATTCCCAGCAGTAAGTGGCAATTGGCAGAACAGTACAGCAGGTGCCAAAGAAAAGGTGTTATGTCTGAAACACAGAAAGTGACATTAAGTTGGTTTTCGACTCATTCAGGCACAGGCTATAAAGGCACACAAAATAAGCTTTTTATTAAAGAACAAATGTATTATTTAATATTAAAGTATGTAGACTTCAGGCTGTATTTTTAACAATAAGCTATTTAACAAAGATGTCATCCTGAACAATGTATAATTCCATATTACATTTTTACACCAATTATCTCACTAGGATATTACTGTTAAAAATAAGAAGTAGATATTCTCCAGTCACCTTCCTAACAAGCATTTCTAAACTGTGTTTTCTTTAATTATGAAACGAAAAGCCTTTCCAAAATGCCAAAAAGTCTGTCTAACATGAGTGTTCCAGAATAGAACATAACTGTTCCAGAGCAAAACTTTCATCTTCAGTTAAGTACTTCTCAAGAAAATAATCATATTCCTTCCTAAATACTGCAAGAAGTATTAAAAAAGCAACCCAACACAGTCTTTGAGGATGCAGTTTAGTTTCTACACTGTCAGAGCAATGTATATCACAGAATCATAGAATGGCCTGGGTTGAAAAAGATCACAGAGATCATGCAGTTTCAACCCCCTGCTATGTGTGGGGTCACCAACCACCAGACCAGGCTGCCCAGAGCCACATCCAGCCTGGGCTTGAATACCTCCAGCAACGGGGCATCCACAACCTCCCTGGGCAACCTGTTCCAGTACGTCACCACCCTCTGAGTGAAAAACTTCCTCCTAATATCTCACCTAAACCTCCCCTGTCTCAGTTTAAAACCATTCTCCCTTGTCCTATCACTATCCACCCTCGTAAATGGCCATTCCCCCTCCTGTTTATACACTCCCTTCAAGTACTGGAAGGCCACAATAAGGTCTCCCTGGAGCCTTCTCTTCTCCGAGCTAAACAAGCCCAGTTCCCTCAACCTTTCCTCATAGGAGAGGTGCTCCAGCCCTCTGATCATCTTATTGGCCCTCCTCTGGACCTGCTCCAAGAGCTCTACATCCTTCCTGTACTGAGGGCGCCAGGCCTGGATGCAGTGCTCCAGATGGGGTCTCACAAGAACGGAGTAGAGGGGGACAATCACCTCCCTCTCCCTGCTGGCCACGCCTTTTTTAACGCAGCCCAGAACACAGTTGGCCTTCTGAGCTGCAAGCACACACTGCTGGCTCATGTCCAGCTTCTTGTCTGCCAGGACCCTCAAGTCCTTCTCCGCAGGGCTGCTCTCAAGGAGATCTTCCCCCAGTTTGTATAGTATCTGGGATTGCCCTGACCCAAGTGCAGCACCCTGCACTTGGCCTTATTCAACCTCCTTAGGTTCTCATGGGCCCACTTCTCCGTCCTGTCCAGGTCCCTCCGAATGGCTTCCCTTCCTTCCAACGTATCGACTGCACCACTCAGCTTGGTGTCATCCGCAAACTTGCTAGGGGTGCACTCGATGCCATTGTCTATGTCACTGTTGAAGATGCTGAAGAG
This sequence comes from Gallus gallus, assembly GCF_016699485.2. Taxonomy (NCBI): domain Eukaryota; kingdom Metazoa; phylum Chordata; class Aves; order Galliformes; family Phasianidae; genus Gallus; species Gallus gallus. The sequence continues at coordinate 87,385,050 of NC_052535.1, forward strand.
CACCGGTCCCAAGACTGACCCCTGACAGACACCACTTGTGACCGACCTCCACCTTGACACAGAACCATTGATCAATATTATCACCATGATATGAGTCAGTCTAAATTCACAGATCTCTATCTAGAAAAGAATAAAGAAGGTTTGACCTGTAAAATATCAAAAAATTGCAAATAAATGCACTTGAATGTGTAATAGGGAAAATTTTAGCCAGTTAGCACAAGGAATGTATAGCAGCTTATTAAGAAAAATTGTCTGTAGTATAACATGTAAGAAATCAATAACAAATATTAAGATTAGTATGCACGAATGGAGCAACTGTGTAAGCACTATAGTAAAAGAAGAGCAAAAGATCAAGAGTCAGTAAAAATAAACAAAGTTTAGAGTCCCTTCTGCCACTTGAAGATTACACATTGTGACATGAACTTATCTAACTGCTTTTCCAAGAAGTTTATTTGTACTTGGGTTAGACATTGTTGGGTACTTTTCCTTAGATACAGTGAAACAAAATAATAAACTTATCTTTCTTTATCATGTTATTTGATTGAAGTTACATTTAAATAAGTAATCTCCCAGACTTCATCTAAATAATTGCTCATTTTAGCAGTAAGTATATGAATATCATCATGGAAGGACCAAAACTTATCTGCGCTTCTATCTTCGTACAAAGCACACAGCACTACGTTGTTACAGAAAATATCCACTTAAAATGGTTTACCAAGGTATATTCCAGAAAGAGCTAATAAAAAGTGATTATCCTATAAAATCCCAATAAAATATAACCCCACGTCACTCACTGACCATCAGTTTCAGTAAGATACATGTATGATGAATGTAAATGGAATAAATTTTACTTACGGGAATTATCCACAAGCATAACAAAACGATGAGCCTATAAGTGAAACCAAAATCTTTTTTTATTGCTAAAAGATGTAGACTTGGAGGTGTCACGAGTGGTTCTTGGAAGAACAAATAAAAGAGATACAAAAGCCCAGTTTAAATCAAATTACTTCTATTGGATTGTTATTAAACTTTACCTGAGGCCAGATCTGTACTAGGAGGACTTACTGCCTGAACCATTGTTGATTGCTGAACGTCCTCTTCCACAAGCAGAGCTGATTTGTGCTCTGCATTAGGGCTGTTTTGGGCAGCCCATGACTTGCACCTGCAGATCCTGCTATACCAGCAGATCATATCCACATTCGACTTTAACCTTGCTCCCTTAAATAAGTGGTTTTATTCAAAACTGTTGAGTTAAGCTAGTACAAACTCTCTATGGCCAATTACTGTGAATTTAATGTCAAACATATTTCACTTTAGTGTCTTGTCTGACTATGAATAGCATAATATACAGCACAATATAATGTTACTCAGCATAAATAAGAGCTGTTATGCAAAGACCAATTGTATTACTTCAATGCATATATACCGCTCAGTCTGTAGCTATCTAAAATGACGATCTTGCACTTTTTCCATCCCATTTGTACATCTTTGACACCTTCAAGGCAATTTTCCTCAATCAGCTTAAAATTTAAAATAAAATGGTAGGAGGAAAAAATGAATTTCCTTACATATAATACAGGTCAACAAATTCAGATTATCTGTATCAATTATAACAGTACATTTAAAAGTTAAAGCAGTGTATGACTGCAAGCTGGTTTTACTCTTAGTCCACTTCATCATTACTACATTTGGCCTCAAGTTCTCTAACTTCTGCAGACCCTTTCCCCCATATGATTTTCATAAAGGAGCTCTAACCAGAAGGAATTACCTGAGAACCATATCAAAGATTCAGTGTCAGCCTTTCAAATTCAACATGTTTTGAGTAAGGCATTGTACCAAATATCTACTATTAAAATCCCTTTGTTATGTGAACAAGTTTTTCAAGAAATTCTAGGCCAAATAAACACGATTCACTCTGTTGACAAACTGTCAGAAAGGTGGAAAGAGGTTTTAGAAGTAGATGTGGGAGTATGATACATAGAAGCACATGCCTAACACTTTATTTTTATTTTTAGCTATCTGAACTGGAATAAAAAATACTGAATGTATACTTTGGTGTACCCTTCTGAAAAGTTTGTTCAACCCTACACTATACAGTGCCAGTCCTCTTTATTCTTTTGCAAGCTTAGATTTAATTAGGTCAGACTACATAGAGAACATTTCAATTAAACCCTGTGTTTTACCTCACTTCAAATCACCACTCACAAGGAACAGTAAACTGCTCAGTGCAATTATTTCAATCAAATAAAACTATTAGCTCTCTGAAAAGCCCCAAAGTAGGAATTCCTTGCAATTTGCATGCTTTAGTGTAAAAGTACACTTCAGTACAAACTGGTTCATATTCGCTAAGAACATTTTTTTCAACTGGGTGGTTAGATTGTTTCTAAAGTAGGAAAACAACCTCCAGAAATAAATACATTTGTATGCGTATAAATACATATACCTATGAATTTATGATGAACTTGGAGAGCTAATCTACCCCTTCAAGGTCACACAGCAAAAATCTCACTGCACTCTTCCCAGCAGATGGACACACAGGTCTGTAAAACTTGACTAACATCTTGAAAATATCAAAATTAAAAAGAACGGGTTTAAAGGAAACAAAGGTCTTTCTTGGAAGTATTTACTTGAAATTAAGAAAGGGATTATAAACGCTGGGTAACAGGAAGCATTTGTTTTCAGAAAGATAAATAGATCAACATGTCATTTAAGAACAATTAGGAAGATTTACATTTTCTCAGTGTCATTATCCAGTATTCCACTGCATATTTAAGGTTCATTGTTGCTTTTAACAATTTGCAAGATTTTCATCCGTGACTGTGAATACTAAGCATGTGGAAACAGATTAATGAGAAAACAATCAGCAGGAAAGGTTTCATTTTTAAAGTAACAAAACCAACCAAAGTTAACGTCCAGAGATTCTCCAGCATTGGATCAACTGTCTCTATAAGTACAGATTGTCAGAAGAGCTAGAAGCTACTCAGTAGTGTAAATAGCCATTGATATATTTATCCTCTCCTAAAAGTTGGGGGGCTTGTTTGGATATTCACAGATAGTTTTGTGCATTCATACTTATTTATTTATTTTTAATAATGTTGACAGTGATGGGACAAGAGGGAATGATTTTAAGCTTAAGGAGGGAAGGTTTAGACTGGATGTTGGGGGGAAGTTCTTTACAGAGAGTGGTGAGATGCTGGAACAGCTGCCCAGAGATGCTGTGGATGCTCCATCCCTGGAGGTGTTCAGTAACCAGGTTGGATGGAGCCCTGGGTAACCTGGGTGAGTGCCAGAGGTGGAGGTTGGTAGTCCTGCCTGTGGCAGGGGGGTTGGAACTTGATGATCCTTAGGGCCCCTTCCATCCCAAGCCATTCTATGATTATATAAAGTAGATCAATGAAAAAAATTAAGTGAAATATCAAATCAGAATGGATAACATAACATGAAAACAAGTGGTAAACAACAAACTTTGCCTCCAGGTGAGGCAGAATATGCCTACAGATTTTCTTTTACAAAGCATTTGCACTCAGATTTGTGTATTTCCAGTATCTGGCACCAACAACCAACCTCTAAGCATAAATCTAAATGACCAAACCTAAACACATAGGCAACTGCAAGTGGAAGCAAGGTGTTAAAGAGACTTAAATAACCACTTTTAGTTCATAAGTAAAATTGAACTCACAGAAAGGACATTCAATTAGAGAACCTTAAAAAATTACCATAGAAATCCATTCTGCGTTTGTTGAATATTTTTGGCTGGAATATAAATTCAAGCAGCTAGTATGTAATTTTTATGACCTCTTTAAAACAATCAGTTATGAAAATTGGTGGGGTTTTTTCTTTTTTCTTCATGTTTATTGGCACAAGAAAAGTTCTGGGCAAGATTTCACACCTACCAGCCTTTTGAAAACAAAGTGTTTGCTATTTAAGTATGGATGTGCTTTGAAGGATGCGTTTCCCCCCTTTATTACAATTTATTTGAAAACATACACACACAGCTGTAGCCACTGTAGCAGTCTTGCCTTTTGTTTCAGACAATCCATTCCAGAACAGCTTTCTAAAAGCTCCCTATGTTGAATTTCAAAGATAGATGTAAAACAAACAAACAAATCAGGAAAGCAGCACAAACTAAGTGAGCAAAAAGCTCTTGGAAATATGAATGGTCACTTTGTTGTGAGCTTCTACAGCACATGGCACAGCAGAGCTCTGATCCACAGCAGCAGACGCTAGAAGATGCTGAAGCCCAAATAGATGCCATTATTCATTAGGCATATAGTGCTAACGCCTGAACAGTTTGCAATGAATCACAACTTCACCTCGCTATGACTTGGGGGCACAGCTTGCACTCAGAGATAAAGCCCCCATTTAAAATCCTGTTACCAAAGGAAGAAAGTCTGCTGATTTATCTCTGGCTGATAAATGCCCCAATTTTGAAGAAGGCATGAGGTCGCTTATTAGTCTCAAATTTGAGCACTACCTGGGAGGAAGCCAGAACTTCCTTACAAAGAATATTGGACTCTTCTAGACTAACTGGAAGTAAGTGGCTAGCAGAAAAAGATGCCTCAGTGCTGACCTGAAACTTTGCACTTATTTATAGTAATAGAAATGAAAACCTACTCTTACACACCCACATATAACACAAACACATGCCCTGTTTGTCTTTAAGAGAGAGATCAGAGTAGCTATTTCAAGAGATAACAGAAAATTTTCACAAAAAGAGGCAAAACACCATAGACTCCGATAAAATTTAGAGGAATCTGATTGCTCATTAATTCTGATGATCAGTTTCTGAGATAGGACAAACCTTGTGGTTGTTTACTCTTGACCCAATCCCAGCACTTAATAGAAATGTTACAATTGACTTAGAACAGTAGAATCTGGAAATATTCAAGGAAAATGTCATGAGAATTGAAGTGAGAGAAAGATCAAAACAGTATTGTGACCTTTCCTGCTTTCTGTATAACAAATATATTAATATTATTATGCCTTGAGTTCATTTGAATCCTTTTTTTTTTTCCTCCAGGAAATTGCTCAGATAGTAGTCACAACCATTCACAAACCTCAGAATATTATAATTCAATAAGGAAAGTAATTAAAGCGTAACAGCTAAGTTCCCCAACCTAAGCTGTTATATGCCAAACAATCTCTGATCATCAGAGATCTGTATTCATTTTCTTAATTCCCCGTTGGCCTGTGACAGATTTTTAACTGAAACCCTCCAGACTTCAAATATAGTGAAGGACATACATAGAACAAATGAGAAAAGATAGCAGAGAATTAAAAAAAAAAAAAAAACAAACAATTATCATGCTTGACATATGAATAAAGTGAAAATGAAATAAATGATCCAGTACACATAACTAAAATACAATGTTAATGAAATTAAGCAAAACTGAAGTTGACCACAAGGAAGCACTAAGGATAATTGCTGCCTTTAATGGTTCAATTAACATTACATAAACATCAACATGGAAACATAACATCATACATGGGTACATAAACATCAATAGTGAAAATATTAAGGTATGAACAGTGAAGGGAAAAAACAAGGATGTGCACATAGCTGCCACTACTGAGAAGAGGCAAAAGAGATGCTGTGGACAATGCTTTACATGACAGATGACACTACTCACTGATGGTCAACAATGCAAAGACTTAACACGAAAGAAATTCAGGAAAAAAATGGGGGAAAAAGATCATCCTACCACACATGCACGGAAAGGACCTCAAAAAGAGCTTCTAAGCCATCTCATTCCAAAACAGAATCAGTTTTACCTCTGCTATTCCTGACAAGGATACAGGAGAACCTTTTTCTAATTGTTCCAAAGACCTTGAATAGTGAAGGATTGCATGACTTCCATGGGAAATCTATTTCAGTGCTTCGCTACTCTTAGTACTAAAGAGGTTTTTCTATTACCTAGCAGGAATTTCTCCCTTTGCAATTTAAGGCCATTATTTCTCAACCTATCCACTACAGGCACGAAGAAGAAATTGTCCCATTTCCTCCTAATGTATTTTAGAACTATTACACACCACGTCTGTCTTCTTTCCTTAGAATAACAGCTCCAATTTGCCTTATCTTTCACAGAAAGTCCCACTTTCTAGACTTCTGATCACAGTTCTTCCTCTTATCTAGACAGCCTGTGGATGTTCAAGTCTTCCCTCAAGTGTGGTGCTTAAACTGGACATCATATTTCACCCAAATTTTCTAAGCACTGAGAAGTACTAGAGGGTTGTTCTTCAGGAAGCTTAAGTTCTGTTCTATAAGTGAATTTAGTGAATGCCTGTTAAGTAAATCTTGACACTCTGCTTATGCTTAGCTATGAACCACTGCCATTCCCTCACCTCCTCAAGTATGGCAGGTCACTAATCCGTATTCATGCAGCTAATTATCCCTGGTCAAGTGCAGAGCTTTTTAACTAGCTCTGATGAATTACATTTTATATTTTTGGATTATCATCTGCAACATGACAATGTTGTTTTGATTCTCAACTCATCTACCAACACGCTCACAGGTCTAGCTTAGCAGCCTCAAACACATCAGGCATCCATAGAACCATAGAATGATTTGGGCTGGATGGGACCATTGAGATCCCCATGTGTTCACCCCGTTCCAGCAGCATTGTTCAATTACCTCTTGCAGCTTCCAGACCGCTAATTTTTATCCTAATATCTAAAGAATTGGAATTTTAAAGCTAGAGTCTACATTCTACTAAAAATGCATATTTGGGAAATAAAATAAATAAATAAAAGACCTTTGGCTATAAAGTTCTATAAAGTTCCTTCACAAGAGAAAGTACTTGCACATTTACTCTGGGTGACTTGATTTTACTCATACCTGAAGGAGGCAATTTCTAAAAGCATATGTGTTTTAAAAATAAGTCCAAAGATATCTGAAGAACATAAAACTAAAATTCTTTTTATTATTATTATTATTTTAATTTTGTTTTACATGCAAATTGCTTTTCAGCAATAGCGAGAAAAAAACAGGGAACTGAAAGCAACACTTCCTGCTAAGGAGACATCTCAAGAAAATACCTGTAGTCAGGATGGTACTTAAGTAGATACTTAAGATAAAACAACCACTTACAGTAGGATTAACAGGAGTTTAAATTGTTTTCATAAATCAAATAAGGATGAACCAGCACACTGCCTGCAGTAAATCCCAGAGTCATGCAATAGAATTATGAGAAACCACATTATAAATCAGAAAGATAGCTTCTTAGCCACAGTATTTCTAACAAAACAAACTTGTCAGAACTAGAAAGTAGGGAATTGAAATACTATCAGCTCATAAACAAAGAAATACATAGTGAGTACTTGAGACAATCTACAACTAATCCTCTGTTTTCAAGTAGTTATAAATTTTCATGAATTTACAACTTCCTACTTGTTCCAGTTAAGCACTCTGGATTTATGGATTCTGCTACATTCTTGTGAAAAAGGCCATCAACAAAGGTTCTACCATTTCTAGACCAATTATTACTCAAAATTTATTATTTGTGCAGTATCTTACAGTTGTTTTTCCAAAGTCACTAAGTGCCTCCATGTCATGCACCCCTTACAAGCAACATAAAGGAACATAAAGGAAGAAAAGGCTGCTCCATAAGAAGGTGAGGATGGTTGCCCAGAAAAGCTGTGGATACCCCATCCCTGGATGGGCTGAAGGCCAGATTGGACAGGGCTCTGTGCAGCCTGATCTGGTGGGGGACAGCCAGCCAATGGCAGAGGTTGGGACTGGATGGGCTCTAAGGTCTCTTCCAACCCAAACCACACTGTGAGTCTACAATTGGCTTAGTTTATATTGTCATTTTGAACGTTTTCCTGAACACAGCCTCACCTCTCCTAATCAATCTCTCTACTGCAGAAATCCCAGAGAGAACAGTAAATAGAAAACATTTGAAAACTCATAGGATTTTTTTCCTTTTTTTTTTTTTTAATTTTTTTTCCACCGATGCAGTAAAAAAAAAAAAAGCTGGTATCATGAATAAAGTAAGCAAACACAGAGTAGAGGCTCTCCCAGAGTAACTACCTTTAAATAGTATGTCTTTACAGGGTCTCCACAGTCTATTTATTCTAACAGTCTAGTGAGCAACTGTTTCTGGTTGAAAAGAATATTCAAATTTCCATCTCTTGTATCAAACTATAATAAGTAACACATAATTGCCTTATGCAATACAGACCCTAAACCAGCAACTTTGGCAGAAAAGTTTTTTTTCTGGAATAAAAAGCAATTTTTGATAAAAGCCTATAGAGTAATAGTGTTGCACAATAAAATTACTTCAAAGCACATTGATATATGATCATTTCAACACCACAGCACCTGAAAAAAGACCTCACAAGATAGCAACATCTCCTTTGAGCTCTATAAATTTTGAACACCTCCAGAACTCTCCAAACACAGTATTTTTTGTTAGCTCTCTTCTTCTTTGAAGAGGGAAGGAAACTGCTCATCTGTCATATCTAGGAATGCTTTTTGCCTTTAGACATTTAGGAAGTAAGGCAAAAGTATGTCTGATTTTTACTAGAACTAAATTATGCTAATAATTTTTACACAAGTCAGGCAGGAGACTCAGGGGTAGTTATCATCATACAAAATTCTACCTTGAGAGGACGAGTCTTCAAGTTGTTTCTTTATTTTGAATGCATGCTCAGAAAAGGAAAGGAAGACTACGAGCACCTGTTCTAACAGCATCTTGCTCTCCAGTGGTTGTTTTATTTTCCCACTTGCTTCACACCACATATTCACACCCCTGCACACACAGATGGGCTGACTGGCTTGCTATCACATGCATGGGAATTTATCAGCTGGCTCATATTTCCTTGTGTGGACCTTTCAAACAGAAATACCTGATAAATAGAAAGCTACAGTACACATCTCATCTCTAAACAGAACTAATTTTAGAATATAAATTGTGCTGGAAATACAACTTAATGCAATTCCTAACATGGGAAATACGTGCAGAATATAGTTTCTAATTTCACTTAAGACCAGAACTAAATAACCTGATTAAATATTTTTTGGAGGTGCGGGAGAAGTGATGAATGGGGCACGGAGAAGTGAAAGGAACCACTAAAAGATCTCCTTCCAAAAGGAAAAGTAAGGAATATATGAGTGTTGTCATAAAACAGAGATTCAGGGCTAAGGTGATTAATCAGAATTGATTAATACAGTGAACAAAATGTGCTGTCTTTATCAACATAGAAAATTTAATGTAATTTCTTTTTCCATTTATGTACCTTATAACAAGATAGGATGTTCATTAAATATAGAACATATTAAAACCTATATGGCTATTGAAGTCACAGAATTGTTTTAAAAATACAGACTTAATTACTTAAAAAGCAAATGTGTCAATCAAGAGCAAAACCCAATAAAAAGGCTCTGATCATGGTTTTATAAAGTTCTTTTGTATCATGTACAAAATTTGCTAAATTAATACCGCAGTAAACAAATTTAAAAGGACAAGCAAGACCAAAAATCTCATGAAAAATAAAAATGAGATATGAGTAGTATAAAATGTAATTGTAAGTGCTAATAAGGGATTTATAAATATCAAGTGGGTCACACTCTCAGTGGATGAAAGTAGAACTTCAATGGATCCAACATACGTCACATTTTGATGAAACAATTATCTTTCTGATAGTTCCACCCTACATAAATGGAAATGCAGTAACCCAACATAAGCTTCCCTGTTGGACTTCTGTGAAATTGAGCACTGATTACACAGTCATTTTCTGGCTAAATAAGTTTCTTGCAGAGCGTTCATAGGCTGTGCTGCTAGAAGTATTATCTCATATAGAGGGTGCACAGTGACTGTATCATATACTCACATAGGAAATCATAAAAACTCAAAGTATACATCATATACCACAACCATTGACAAGGACATTAGTGAAGATAACGTTCTATACAGCAGTGGGTAGTGTGATGGAGAAACATGATCTTTATATATATTATATTCAAATATATATCATCTTAATACGCAATCTTTGAATCCTTAGCTTTCTGCTGATGGTCATAAAACACGTTGGAAGAGTGGCTGACTCACTGCTGTTCTTCATAGTGGTATTTGCAAGTTGACTCATACAGAGTACCCAGAATACACATTTCCTAAGGATTTGCTATCAGTTCAGTGAAAAATAAGTCATTAAATGTGAAGTTCAGTCTGCCAGGTTTACTGAAGAAACTGTTACATGACTGTGATTTTCCAAACAATGAATGAAATTTCAGTAAATAAGTCTTACGAAACTCGATGTATAACCAGCTGATTAAAACAGACCCAATAGCCTGTTAACCAAAAACACTTCCTCTAAAACAGGAATTTCAGAACCAGAACATGTAACCCCACTAATTACTGCCCTTTTCTGTTATAAAAACACACCAGCTCAAAAGCTTTATCAGAGTGAAAAGAAATATTTGGGAATCAGATGTTATTATGGGAGCCCTCAGGAACGTGACAGTCCTACTGTAAATGACAGACTTTTTGGCTTTCACATCTGGAGGAAAAAAAAAAAGAAAAAACAAGGAACACCACAGAGTGTGATATAAAAGAAAAAGGCACAAGAAATTCTGGCTTAAAATGAGCAGTAATTTTGTAAATGCGTTAATTTTAAAAGAACGTAGAATGCCTTGATACTATATCAGGAAGGAGAAAAAAGTGGAGAAATTATCACAGGATACAGCTGATGATGTAATAGCTACAAATTCTTTGGCCAAAGGATGTGTTTGAAGGAGTACACAGAATGGTCAGTAGAGAGCAATAACACAATCCTGAATAAAATTAATACAAGAAGCTAAAATCTGAAATTTAACTTCTAAAATCATCACTTCTAAAGATATAAAACTTTTTCCTCACTAAATTTGCACTTCATAAAGAATGAAAGCTTGTATATTTTCAGTAGTTTTCCTTTCAATTCAAATGCATTTAATTACATTTTCTTGACATACAATTCATAAGTTTTATTGGTATTTTGGCACAGAATGGTGACTGGGGACAGAAACAGACAATTGGCAAAAGTAAAGGATTGGAAGGAAAACAAGAAGGACAAAATGAGAGGACTATGTTACATTAACTAAAGATCCGTTATAATACCCTAACATTTGGTATCAAATCTACTGAAAGCCCCAAGGTGTAGGTCAGCAGAAGCACTGGCAGATAATCTTTCAGGTCAAGGCTTTGTCCTTCACAGCAGCTCTGAAATTTCACACGGTTCCAAAATTAGGAGAGAGAAATACTCTGCTATCAGAATATTGTGGGTTTGCTTTTTTTTTTTTTTTAATGTTAGAGAGCCAAACACTTCTTCAGAATTGAGATCTATGAAAAAAAAAATGCTACCTCAGAAATGAAATGTTGTCTGACATTTTCCTCAGAATTTTCAAAACTTATGCTGTGTCTATGACCACTGACTATTCCAGTGTCATCTCTTTATATTGCTATGTCTTCTTACAAACTCAGTCACAGTCACCTCCTTGGCTAATGACTCATTAACCACAATTGGATGTGGTTGTAGTATGTACCTATTAAAAGGTCACTTAACAACATCCAAGATTTTAGTACAGAAATAAAAGATACAGCATCAGAGAGTAGTACTTCTAATAAAAGTGCTGCACACTCATTGAAGTCCTCCATCTCAAGTAGCAGAGGGACAGAGGAATTAATGGAGTAATGGATTATTGAGTACATGTGAAGACAGTATTAGCACTTATTACATCAATTATTTTTAGATATAGAAAACAAAAAACTGTTATGACCATCACACTTAAGGCCATATATAGCAACTTGCACTTTGATTCCTCAGAAGAATGGTGGCCTCATTTTCAGAACAGCTAAGTGTCAAATTGTTGGCTAGTTATAGTACTTTTATCAGCTTGCAAATGCATTGTCAGTGACACCTGTTGATCTAATTGCAGCTCTTCTACTACATTCTGTGGTGGCTTATATCTGCGTCCCCAGAAACAATGTCAACCTTGCTATCTGTTCATTGAAAGGCAGTTGGACTAGATGACCTTTGAAAGGTCCCTTCCAACTCTATGGATTCTATGACTATGATTCCAGAGCGGGATTGGAGGAATGGCTGTGGACAGAAAACCTCTGTGCGATGCATCCTGCTTCAATGCCAAGCAGCATTAGGAATATCTGGATCCTTAAGCACCAGAAAGACCTAGAAATACTGGGGAGAGCCTGGCATAGGACCACTGAGGTTATGCAGAGCCTGGAGCAGCTCTACTGTGAGGAGAGGCTGACAGAGATGGGGCTGCTCAGCAAGGAGCAGGGGAGGCTTGGGGGGATCCCACTCATAGCCATAAATCCCTGTAGGGAGGTGCAAGGGGAGGTGGCCAGGGCCAAGCCCAGAAGCAGTGGGCACAACCTGGAGCCCAGGAGCTCCCCCTACCCATCACTCAGAGCTGCTGTGCTGGGCAGGTGCCAAAGTATCAGCACAGGGACTAGAGAGCTGAAGGGTCTTCCTCTCCCTGGGGACATCCTGGAACCTGGACAAAGGCCTGGGAACCAGCTATGAGTATTCTTGCCATGGCAAGGTTTGATAATCTCTAGAAACCCCTTCCAATCTCAACCACTATGTGACTGTGATCACTGTAGATGAATAGAGAAGAATAACACCAACTTTATTTCTACTTAGTTTCTGAAACAATTCTTTTAGAATTTCTATGCTCCAGGCTTTCTATCTCATTTCCATGAGAGATGTGAAATAAATGACCTGTGGATGTTTAGCATCCTTGCTTGCTCATCCAGCCCATAGGGCTTTTGCCGGGTTGTAAAAACTAAACAATTGCAAAAGCAAGAAACAAAACAAAAGAAAAAAAATGGAAAGAGCTACATTCCTACGGTTAATTGAGGACATTCTTTGAAGTATGAAAACTACAGGGCCAATCACTTGAACAGAGAACATGATTGTACAACTTGATTATACCAATTTTGCTCTTGAACATTCATACTACAATGGAAAAGGCTGAGAAGTGTGAAGAACACATGCAGTACTAAGCTCTCTTTAAAGATGTATAAAATATTATTCAGTGACTACTACACTGAGCTCAAAATTTCAACCTTCATTTTCCAAGTGCTTAGTAACTTTTGTTCAATTTAAATACCCACAAAAGCTCTAGAATGAAGCATGTGGTAATAATTTCCAATCCTCTTGCAGTTTGTGTACTACAGTTCTTAAAGAAGTCTAAAGACCACAAAGATCAGTACAGTTGCAGCCATTCTGTTAGCATCACAGACAAGCCCCTTCATCTTTTTCTTTAATACCTCCTGCTACTTCGTACATAATGTTTAAGGCAAACTGAAACAGAAGTGCTCACAATATGAACTCTGAGAGAAAAAGAAAACTTTTGAGTTACATCAGTTCAATTTGTATAGTATATCATAGAATCATCACAGAATGGCCTGCGTTGAAAAAGACCTCGAAGATTGAGTTTCAACCCCCATGCCATGGGCAGGGTCACATATCACTGGTATCTTTCTATGACAGTTGACAGGCTTTAATGGTAATATATACAACAATGGTAATATATACAACAATGGTAATATATACAACAATGGTAATATATACAACAATGGTAATATATACAACAATGGTAATATATACAACAATGGTAATATATACAACAATGGTAATATATACAACAATGGTAATATATACAACAATGGTAATATATACAACAATGGTAATATATACAACAATGGTAATATATACAACAATGGTAATATATACAACAATGGTAATATATACAATTTTTCTATCCAAATAAATTTGAATAACTAAATATAATTGCATAACAGAGTATAATAATAACAAAAAGAATGTAACCCTGTTATGTTACCAGGTATGCATACCAAAAACAAGTCTGGCCTTTTCAGTTTTAAGTAACAGTCAGAAAAATGATGGCTGAGGAATGATGATAAAGTACGGGTGATAAAGTGCTGAGGATCCTAGTTTTACTTTGTCTGAGAAGAGGAGGTCAACACTTCATCCTCTATGACACAGCGCTGCAGGTTTCTATCTGGTGAACCGTATAAAACCAGAATGGCAACCAAGCAGGGAACAAAGGAAAGTCTCTAACAGTCAAAGAGACTGAGAGTCAAATGAGATAAAAAAAAAACAATGAAAGATGATCTAGAAAATAATATTCCCAACTCCTTTTTACCTGTCAAGTTAAACCAGCAAGGGAAGAGAAATTTTTCATTTCAGATCTGTCTGCCACACTGGAAAGAACAGACAGATGCAGCTTAAAGCCTGGCATTTCTTGTTCTGTGTCCACGTGTACACTACTTTGTCAGTCCTCAATTCTTGCTATTAGCAATAGTGTCATCAAACATATGCTCCTAATGTGTTAGCATGTCCATAAGGTGCATTCATTCCTGGTTGGAAATAAATGACATAATGTTCACTTATCTTGAACAAGCCAGTTAAAACTCCGTTGCACTCAGTGTCATGAACACAGGTGTCTATCTGACAGGGAGTTTAGTGTTCATGTAAGATGCTCATAAAAAAGCTTATTTTACCTGGCATGGACCAGTATAAAATGAGCCAACTGATAGTAACCAGTGTTATAGTAAGAATATAGCTGCACGTTTTCAGTTACTCTAACAAGTGCTTCCATTATGTCAGGCAGAAACTTCTCAAATAAAGTCCATTTCCCCTTTTATAAAGGATGAAAATACTGCCACCAACTTTTTAAATCCACCACATTCCAATAGCAAATGAGATCATACTAGACATATGTGAAAGCACGAAGTCACTTGGTTTCAAAAGAAATACAAGTATGAATATAGCAGGTTCACGAAAACGTTTAAAGAGACCTTGTATGGTAGAATGAAGGAAGCAGACTTAAAGAATACGACCTAAGTATAAGACAGGGAAGAAAGAGAGAGAGATGAATACAGATTGTGCCTCATGCATGCATTTTCCTTAAGTTTTTTAATCCAATTCCTTTTCCAGAGAAGTGAAAACTATCTGCCAGTGGCTCAAGAAAATAAATATAGAATCAATTTCTTCCCTTGGTTGGAACTAGATGATCTTTGAGGTCCCTTCCTACCCAAATCATTCTAAGATTCCCTTCCAAAATGAAGAGGTGTACCTAAGAATGAAGAGGTGTAAGCTTCCCCTATTTTGGGCCTGTATTAGAATAACCTTATAAAGAATATATGCTTAATTAAAATATTTCAAGCAGAGTAATAAAAGCTTAATCGTTCTCAACTTTGGAGTGTAGATATATGTAATTTGCTGGGAAAAATTGAATAGGTTAATATATATCCCCTGGAAACAACTCAATATTCTGTAACCGTTCAGTAAGCTTAGGTTCATTATGCTTCTGTATGAATACCTTCTAATAAAAGAACTTACTATCAGCACAAGCAGACGCATTTCCATTACTATGGAGCAACATGAAACGAACAAGGAAAATTAATTCCAGTTGCAAGTCTTATTTCTCCAAAATCCTTCTTTGAAAACTTACATTTTAACCATTTGTAGAAGGAGGTAAGATTTGAGAACAAGGAAAAGAGGAAAAACAAGCCTGCACCTTAGTGAGAGGTGTAATGCCACCTTTAAATGTGGCAAAATTGTCTAAAGGCACATGTCTAATAATACGATGTTCACAAACACAGTTTTAGCTTGCAGTTTCACAACCTGAAAGGTCAACACACTGTTATACATCTTAAGTTATACTCCTTTTTACTGCAGGTCACAGTTGGAATATTGTGTGCAGTCCTGGGGACCCCAGTACAACACAGAACTCAACTTACTGGAAAGAGTCCAATGTAGGGTCACCAAAATAATCAAAGGACTGGAGTAGCTCTTTTGTGAGGAGAGGCTGAGAGTGCTGGGGCTACCACTCTTTAGGAGTTGCACGCTACTTGAAGATATTGCCTCAAACTATGAGCATTTGCTGCTCAGGCACACAGTATTCGAGAACACTACCTACTTATGAGGTCGTAGAAAGGGATACTAAAATCAATTTACAAACAAGAGTCATAATTGTGCAATTCTGACCACGTGATTAAATCAAAAACAAAATTCATATCTAAATTTCTCTATCTGAAAAGCAATGTCCGCTTAAAAGTATCCCAAAGTCACAGCTCTGGTTAGCTTCAAACCATTGCATTTTGCAACCAAAATCAAACATAACTAAATGTACTTATATGTATTTGTATCTATACTGAGGTGTATACCCATTAGAGTCTATAGTCCTAAACAATTAATACAGGAAAGAAAATAAATACCCTGTCAACGTATCTATGCCCTGAATTCTTTCAACTTCACGTAAAAGTCAGTCTTCATATATTGAAGTGAATTTGAAAAAAAATACCACTGCTTTTCAGAACATGGATCTCATATAATTAGGTTAATTACCACTTCAAAGCAAAGCCTCATAATTAGCATATTCTTTTAACAATCAAGCTTATTTTGTAGTCTGTTATAGATTGATGATGACATCCAGCAAATTAAGTTACTGAAAAATAAGAAAGTAAAGAAGTTCTTAAAATTACTGTCAAGAATGAAGCTAAAAAGGATTACAAACTTGGATACCAAAATCTCTTCCAAAGACTACAGAAGTCATTAGAAGCGTACATACAGGAACTTATACTGCTTGAGATCATGCCTCTTAGATTTCTAAAGCAGTACTTCAGAATTCTTACTGAATATCATTTTCATGTTGGAACATTTTCATTTCAGAGCATGAATCATATACTTGAATTTTGTTTAAATTAGTTCTAAAATATTATTTACTCTCTGGATGCTACCAGAAATAGCCTGTAAATCCATAGTGCATGTTAATTTAACACAATTTCTCTTTATTGATAAACCCACATAGAAATGAAATATATCCCAAGTCATTAGAGTACCATTAAAAGACAAAACTTGAATCATTCACCTAATCTTCCTTGATCTACATCCAATTTGTCAACATCATTTCTGAGAACGGGGAATCCTTCCAATAATAATCTCATCAATGTTTTGTTATAACAATAATACTGTCTCACTAAATTTATTCAATACCCACCAGTTGGATCCATTTAAAGATCACATTATCTTTTGCATCACTGCTCATGTAGTGTGTGATTGACAATATTTATTTCTAATACGTTTAATTCACACATGGCTTTTTTCTTCCAAGATAACTACCTGCAAAAGCACTCAGAGTTGCACTTTAAAAGTACATTTGATATAAAACCATTATAGCTCTTTAAGTTATTATATCAGCAGTTATAACTGCTGCAATAATATGAAGAGTTTTATTTTAATCACTGAAAAAACTACTACATTAAATACTTTTATATGCACAAGTTTACAATACCAACAAGATTTTGCTTGGACAGAAAAAAAAGTTCAACTTTGCTGAGCTGCATCTTGTTCTATGTCTTCAAGGACACAAGTAGAAGAAAGATATTACGAAAATTATTCAAATTACTTTGAGCACCAAGCTTAGCATTTGGAATTTCCTGGAAGGAATGTCACTTTCTGAAAACTATTCCATGAAACATTTGCAAGAAAGTGGTATGAAGGAAAACCAAACTGGAGAAAAGATAGACCAGCTTCAAAATCCCATGGTACAGTTTCAGCAATCTAGATGACAAAGGCTATTTCAGCGACTTTACCAGCTTTTAGCTCTGCACTTGCTTGCACTAATTCTCACCTTTTGAAAACTCCACACGTATGGGAAAGATTCATCCAAGTCCCCCTCTCCCTTGGTTGCCCCACTGCAATTGATTCATTGCTGCAACGGAGCAGCAACCAGAAATACTGACAAAACTCCCTAGTGTTTATTCTAGCTTAATACTCAGTTTTTTGTTGTCGTTTTTTTAATATAAATCGTTTTTCTTTTTAATCAAGACAGTGGCCTCATTTCTGTTACACTCCTTTATTCAGTCATGGTGGGGAAAACTTCAGCCTAACCATCAAGCTCTTCTTGTAACCTAAACAGTGAGGCTTAGGGGCAGCACTAAAATACATACAGTCTATCTAAATCACTTTTTTTTTTTTTAAACCATACTCCATATCTTCTCACTGAATGCATATTTATTCTGTGTGCCTCTCTTTGTTGTTTGGCTATAGTCACACCTCTGGAACCAAAGAATCTGACTTGAGGAATATAGATGGGTCTCATTTTGTGAGATCAACTTTGTGGACAGGAAAGAGCATTCATCTTACATTCATACAGTAGAGAAAGCCATAACATGACCTACACAACAACATCAAGTCAGATGATATATATATTCATTGTAGTAGCCAAGACACCCAGCAAATTCTTTTTTAGAGCTCACTGCACATTAATATATTAATGCTACAGTGGGACCTATTCAATAACACTACCTGTCAGATTGAAGAGACAAAGTAGTAATCTCTTTTTTAAATTATACCATGATGAAAATGGTTTTGGCCATACCAAATAAAGTTAAGAACATTTTGGACTTGCCTGCTAACCTTAAGCCACTAAGAATTTGCTAATGCTGACCAAGATCAAAGCACTTCTTAACAGATGGAATGCAGCATGTAAAAATGCAAAGCTATACAGTAGAGTAGTTCTGTTTAGCCATAAGCTTTTTCAGTCACTATTTTCTGCAAGCCTACAGTAGTCCCAGCAAAGTTACATCTCCTGGTATGATACAGCATTAACATTTTTTTCTCACCATCTCTCCACACTGGCTTGTGTGACTAAAGCAGCCAGTGCATTGTCTTGCTCTGAGTTGGAGCAGTGGATGAGACCTGAACCCTCCAAGTCTTCATTCTTCCCACAGAAAATGCTATCCTTCATATGCATAAGCCCAGATATACAGACACTACGTAAATATATTTTAATAGTGAATAACATCACTGTAAGGGTCTGGAGGGCAAGAGCTGTGAGGATGGCAGCCTGCAGCCATTCACAGGGAGTGGAGGGGCAGAGCTGAGCTCTGCAACAGGGCCTGAGGGAACAGCATAGAGCTGTGTCAGGGAAGGGGCAAGTGGGAGTTTAGAGAAAGGGTCTCTACCAGAGGGTAGTGGGCATGGAACAGGATGCCCAAGGCAGTGGGCACAGCCCCCAGCTGCTGGAGCTCAAGGAGCACTGGGACACTGCTCTCAGACATACAGTTTAGGGTGGTCCTGTGCAGAGGCAAGAGTTGGACTTGATGGTCCTTGTGGGTCCCTGCCAACTTGGAATATGCTCTGATTCTATGAAGGCAAACAGATCAACAAGGTCCAGACCTTGCAGGACACTACATACTATAAATAGTTCACCATTTTCCAGTCAGGGATAATATTAATAGAAAAGATAAAATCTAGTGAGATGCTCTTTCAGTCAGCACAACTCTGAGAAGTACACAGAATATCCTAACTGGGGTTCAAAGGGAGGCACAGATGTCAGTAAATCTGATGACAAAGAAGAAAGTGTGATGGAATGACCACAGCAGACACTTCGTGCAGAATGCAATAGAATAAAAAGCAGCGTTGAAATAAATAGATACCTGATAACTTTTAGTTCAGGTGCTATTTTAAATGTTAAATATAAAGTCAGGGAAAGTAAGGTGAATTCCGCAACTTTGGAACAAAGAAATCCTTTTTATCTGTGATATAAAGTTCAGTTTCAGTTAGAAAAGAAAAATTCCAAACAATTTTTGAGAGGATGCAGCTTCACTGCTATTGGGCATCACATAATGAGTCCTTGTTGGAGCAGCTCAACCTCTTGCTCTCCCCGAAACGCCGTGAATCAACAGAAATAGAGCTTTCATGGAAAATAACTTTGCAATTTGGAAAATAAGTGTTGCTCAAATAAAACATAATAAATTGGACCTTACAATGTCACTGAATTGAGCTCAAACGATCAAAAAAAATGAGCCTTCATAAGTCATTTTCTTTTAAGTATGTCCTGGAGAGAGTTTCAGCTGAATCTAGCTATTAAATAGAGAAATTGCACAAAAATGCTGCACAATTACTAACAGGAGTGGAACAAGTGCTTAAGCCATACAGTGCTCCATCACCTATAAAAGTACTTCTGGAACCTGTTTTAAACATGTATACACACTCACTAAGCCTCCAAAAGGAACCCTGTGCTGAATGGGAACGTGTGCAGTGCTGTGGTTCAGAGGCAGCTTGTTGATGATAGCAATCAATGATATATTTCCTGTGGAGATTAATTAGCGCACCAGGTTTGTGGTTGAAACGTGATAAAGTCCATGCTCACCAAACACAAATAGCATCTGAATAATTTGAAGGGTTAGAAACATAAATACATTTCTCATAGCAATCAGTTCACTTTCAAAATATACTGCATAAGGGATTAAATTAGGCTCAAATGAATTGCACTAATTGAAACTATTTGGAATTCTGTCTTATGACATGTTTATTTTATATGTAGGTTACTCCACTGTATTGATTGATACTGCCTACCAGGAAAAAAAACAATCAATGACATCTGTCTGCCATAAGACATGTTATTGTTTCAGTCAAAGTTACTATAACAGGCCTCAGATTTCTGCATGTGATCATGAATGGAAATACTGAATTGTCTCCTCACAGCAAAACTAAAAGGCCAAAATATGTCAGACTGAAGGAAAAACGTAATCAGACATGAAAAAAATCTACAAGAGGAAGACTCAGTGTTATTGTTCCAATTTTGAACTAATGCTTAATATTCCAAAAACTGAAAAAACCTAAATTACACAACTGCTGCATGGCTCCAATAATAAGTGTACACTTGTCGGACAGTCAGACTATTTAAAATACCTAAGCAAAACTACCATAAAGCACCACAGTTCAACACTAGCACTATGAATAAGCAAAGCATACCTTTCTCTTCAAAAATAGTACATAAATGCTATTCTCATTTTACCACGTTTGTACAAGACTGTTCTTGATATTTTTCCAAAGGAAAAGAATTGTGTTAATTTATATTATCTCTGGCATTAAATTCATATTTGCATTTAATTATTATGCAAAATACCTACAAACAAAAAACTAACCCATGAGACATTAAGGACAATCTCCACAAGCAATATTTTCAAGCTACACAAAGTATCAGGTAAATATATTTAAGCCCTTCACAAAAATTTAATTCTTCTTTCTTACAAAAGCCATCCACAGTCTGACAAATAAAACCGTCATTCATTTTGTTTACTAGCATGAAAGTGAGACTAAGAGGCACTAGCAGTTAAGGATATATATTGCATATTTCATTTTAACTAAAAATAAGCCATAGAATTGAAGTTATAAGCAGTTATAAACTCAGAGAACAAAATTACCTTATATTTGTAACTATTTGTGAAATTGAAGCCAGAGAACAGAAGCACATCACAGTCACTAACTTCAACAAGTTTGAGAATGGAAACTCTAATTCCTCTTTTGAATCATTTTTTAAAAATAAATAAATCTCACTAACAATAATGTGAAAAAAGACACATGGTAGGGTACATCTGTTAGACAATGACTGAGTAAATGGGTGCTCCAGCAAGTTCCACCACTGTGACAGCACGAGAAAGTTTTAATTAGTTTGCTAGTTCAGGGCTGCCTAGAATAAATGTAATTCCGTCATTTCTAATGCATTCTCATGATCAGTTAATGGATTTCTTTTTTTTTTTTTTTTTGCCTCCAGCTCAGATAACCCTCCTTTCTTATAATTTCTTCTAAATCAATTCATAGGTTATCCATATTTTCTCATCTGGAGCAGTAATGAACTTGTCTAAAATTCAAGTTTTAATACACCATTCTCCTGACTTGCTGCAGCGTTCTTTCTCAAATCCAGATCACATTTCTATACTACTTCCTAGAACTTTAGTAGAAATCACTGAATCTTCCACCATCTGCAAATCTGTCACTCACTTATGGGCCTATATATACACTGAGTTTAGAGCCTTAATCCACCTCCACACACCCACCCACCCACACCCCTTAAAGAGAACAAAAAGGATTGATGAGCATTTTTTGAGCCTAAAGGCAGACTAGTGCCTCACAGTCTCCGTTTTTTCAAGCACTCTCCAAAATCATACAGAGTTGGTTATCCAAAAGGATCTTCTAGATTAGTCAAGTCTGATGCCAAAATGAAACACAGACTTATCTTGATGGTGCTAAAAACAAAACTTAAAAAAAAATGCTATACAGGATCATAGGATGTTGTTTACTTTAAATTCCTGATGAACGTCAGATCATAGTGTTCAGAACATGTGCTGTGGGCAGGGCTGCCAATCAGCAGAACAGAATTTACATATTACAGAATCATGGAATGGCCTGGGTTGAAAAGGACTTCAAAGATCATCTAGTTTCAACCCCCTTGCTACGTGCAGGGTCGCCAACCACCAGACCAGGCTGCCCAGAGCCACATCCAGCCTGGCCTTGAATACCTCCAGGGATGCGGCATCCACAACCTCCTTGGGCAACCTGTTCCAGTGCGTCACCACCCTCTGAGTGAAAAACTTCCTCCTAATAACTAACCTAAACCTCCCATCTCAGTTGAAAACCATTCCCCCTTGTCCTATCACTGTCCACCCTCAGTGCACTTATGATTTCAAATGGAACAGATTAAATATTTAATTTGCTAAAATAAGCTTTCAACGTTCTCTTTGGGAAGCACTTTGAAATTTTTTAAGGAGACGGAAGTCATTGCACCTAGTGTGTATGCACAGTTCTTGTGGAGCTAGTCACAGCATAAGCAGACTGCAATTCAAGCCCAAACAAAGATAAATGAGATACTATTCTTACTTGACCAGACTGTTTATGTAGTTTTAAGAAGGAAAAAAAAAATTCTTTCAAGCTGGGATGGTTGTCAACTTGTCTGAGAAAAACAAAGAGCAACTGAATAACTTAAGCTAAAAATGCAACAGATAAACACATTCTGAAGATAACACATTTCTTCTCACTTGAAGCTTTCAAGATTGTGTTTATGTGGCTCACAAAACATGCTTTTGTCAAACATACTTTACTGGATTCAAACTAGAGGAGAATAGGTAAAGCCAGTTACTTCTCTAGAACAAGAAATCAATCACACGTTCAAAAAGTATGAACATATAAGAAGAACTATTTTAGAAACCTATGAAATAAGGAAATCAGAATGGAAATATTCAAAAACTTTGAATAAAAAAATAAGCAGACATTGTTCTTGTACATCTAGATTGTGTATTATTTCCTCTAGCCTTACTGACATACTGCTGAAATAGAAAATAAATATAAAAGTAAAAAAAATATAACTGTAAGGACCTTGAGAACCTTAGTTGAAGAAATCCACATCATATACACCAACTTGTAATTTCTGTATTTACATTTGTTGAGGAACACTATCAAATTAAAATCTAGCTAAACCAAACAACTGAAGGAAATTCATAAATTGCAAAATTACAGTGAAGCTTTTGCTGTTGCATTCTCTCTTCTGAGCACAACATTGAAAAAGAAAGTGGAAGGAAAATAGGAAATTCATTCACATTAAACTCAGTATTTTACTTTTTTCAGCAACAGACCGTGGTACCACAGCAGCCTTGCTTCCCATGCCAGCAGGTGGACCAGACTAACAGAGAGCTCATAACCTAGTTTTTAGTTCATGTTGCAATGACTTCTATATTTTAGCTCATCCTCCATATCATCAGCAAAATTTTATAATGAAAGTTAATTATCACTTCATCAACAGATAGATATATGCTTCCCTTCATTTCTTTGTCTTTGAGTCTGTAAAGTTGTGTGTAGTATTAGATACACATCAAGAATAATTTGTAGACAGACTGTGTAATTTTTTTCAGAAGAATAGGATTAACTTCTTTGGAAAGTGAATATCTTTAAGGAGTATACATTGATATCATTTTTAGAGAATTAAAGTATTAAGGATTTATATTTGATATCTGGTTTTTTTTTTTTTCTGAAAACAAAACCATCATGAAGCCTAGTCTCATACTCAAAACAAGGTCTAAAATTTCTATGCAGCAGACCAATCCCAAGGATCCACAACACCTATGAGAAAACTGTTAGTAACAGGTGGTTGGACAGATGGCATTGGTGGAATTCTTCATTTTTATCATAGTTAGCATTACTAGGAGAAAAATGATTTGTGTATTTCAAATAATGGGGCAACCCATCTTACTAGGATAACCATCTGACTAGGATAGTTACATAACCATCTACCTATTACGAACAGCAGTACAGGAAAACAAATACACCAGACAACAGTCTCAGCAAATTGCCCTAATGATAACAAAAGTTTGGTATCTACTGCCATATTTCTACAGATCACATTACTCCTGTCTCTCCATGCATTCACAGCATATTTAAGTCTGTACAAATACAAGAATCTCGATACGCATAGATAAATGAAGATGGTATCTGACTACATAAAATCTCATCTATCTAGTTAAAAACTGTGTATCAGTAATGTATGTGAATATGTTTGATAGGATGAGAGGGAATGGCGTCAATTTGAGCCAGGAAAGGGCCAGGTTGGATATTAGGAAAAACTTCTCCAAAAGAGTGGTCAGGTGTTGAAAAGACCTTCACAGGGAGATGGTGAAGTCACTGCCCCCAAGGTGTTCAAGAACCATGGAGATGCGGCACTGAGGTACATGGTTAGTGGGCAAAATTGGTGGTAGGTGGACGGTTAGACTAGATGATCTGGGAGGTCTTTTCCAACCTTTATGATTTCATTATAATATACGTTCCTTAGCATCATTTTCATCATACCATTCTAGTCCACGTGGAAAAAAATAATAATAATAATGGAAAAGCTTGTTTAATTTGGTTGATTGGTTTTGTTTTCAATGTGAATCTGTGTCCCACCACAACTCCACAAACCAAGGGTATGTGCTCCAGTCAGACCCCTAGCTTAAAATTGACTGATTCATAAATTTCTTATCTGCTGTTGAAAGTCAAGCATAACTAAACAGTTGTTGCTACTGTATTAACACTCATACATTCACATTATAAATTATTTGGAATTAGGACCTCTGAACACATTTGAAGAAAGCTTTCCTCTATAAATCACAAACAAAAAACTACTTAAGAATTTACTATCTAGTATTATTAAGATAATTACGTATAATCAGTAAATATAGAATCATGCTAATGGCTGAGACAAAAGAAATATGAGACACTCACCTGAGTAACGAGTGGCTCCAGTAGCCTCTCTACTGTGAGAGTCCTGATTTCCAAACTTTTGGGGTCCCATTTCAAAATGATAGGTGACGTTGCAGAAGTCATACTCCCTAGAACAGACAAAACAACACAAAAGCCATGAATATTCATAGTGTAATGTCAAAATATTGAATTTTAGGGAGCAGCACGCTTTCTATTCCTATGCACATATAATATTTCTTTGTAACCTTACTCATCTTGTTTCTCTACTCCTGAAACTTCCCAGGTGCACCACTGCCACATCCACCGAGTGATTAAACACTTCAATTCAGAAAATCCTTCTCTCCTACACCCGTAAGGACAGATATGTTACCAAGTTGCATACATCCAGTATTGGATGCATTTGGTATGGATTTGGTAGCAGGGATCTTTGAGATGTCTGTGAGAAGAGACCATACGCTCTCTCATGCTGAACAAGTCTGCTTCCAACCACTTTCACAGCAAAATCAGTTTGAGAAACAGCTCTGCAAATCCCAAAGTTAGAGAAGGAGGGGAAGTTCCCCTGAAAGCCCCTGAATTTTTGTAATAGACCACAGTGGAGCAGGAGCAGTCCACGGAGGACAACACTAGAGCCCGTGGGCTTTTCTGAAGGGACTGCAGCCTGGGCAGAGCCCACACTGGAGCACTCTCTTGACAGAAACTGCGGCCCATGGATAGGGGCAGGCTCACCCACCCCAAGGACTGCGGCTCATCACCAGGCAAGGTCAAGTCACCACACAAGGAATACATTCTGCCTTTCAAATAAAAGTACCCTGCAGTAGCTAGGATTTCTCAATTTCAAACCAAGAACAGTAGTACTCATTCAAAAACAAAAAAGGATTTTCAAGACCATCCTCAGTTATTTACCATTTCAGGTTTTAGAGAAATTTTTAAGATAATTATCATTATTTTTAAAAATTCAGAAAAAAATCCATCTATCAGGTTGGAAGATGCATACAAGTCTGCCTCACAGAGCTGGAAATCTGCATGGGAAGCAATAAAATTACAAGGTGACAAGTCATGTCACTTGTCAGCTAGTTTACCCACTAAAAAACACTGAAAAATCTGATAAAAATAAATGGTAATTCTAGTTTAGCTATTTCCTTCATTATAATCATGAATAAGTATAATAAAACAACTTCCTTCATTATAATCATGAGTAAGTATAATAAAACAACTAGAAGTCCCATATAACTGGAAGACTAAGAACTGTAGTAGAGAAAGTAATTTTATTTTATACATTGCCTAAAGTAAGATTCAAATCAAGTCCTCTTTACATAATATCCCAAATGTTAAAAGTTGTTAAAAAAAACTTGCCACGTTTAGCTAACAAATTACTTACAGTAATACAAAACAAAGAACTTAAGTGAACAAAAAATCAAGAGCACAGAAATTGCTCTTTCAATAGCAATCTACAATGTTGATTTCAATATGGAACACATTCTGTACTTATCAATATCATCTAGTACACACAAATAAGTTCCACTGCTTTATGGAGAAGAATGTCTGACAAATTACTACCAATTAAAATCAACAGACTGGTAAGTTTATGTAAAATCAATTCACAGTCTGTGAAAGATTTTCAGTGCATTAATAGCAGACAACTTTGTAGTTCTTGCACAAAAAGAGAGGTAAATCAGAACTCACTGATCAGTGTACTTATAAATCACATTTTTTTACAGGCCTCCATCTGCTCTCATTTACAAACATTCAGTAGCAGAATTAGATTATAGTATCTAGTGTCACCCAAAATTACTATTATTCAGCTTCCACTGTTGTGCAAAGAACCATAAGTCTTCACGCTTCATAGCACTGAAAGTACCCACATGTATCATTATAGTAAAGTATGAGATGGTTTCTCATTGCTGTAAACATGGTCAGTGTGAGAGCAATTCTCATTTTTTCATCAGATAACATTTAATTATCTTTCAGAACCTATAAGTGTCTCTAGAAAGATGGTTACTACTCCAGTTGGACTCTGTATTCACAACATAAGTCTTAGGCAGACAATGATTCCAGTCATTAGTTTATGAGTTCTGATACTTATAAAAGTGTGAAATAACAGTTTCTTTCTATTTAATAAGTACACTTTTCCTCATTAACTATTAACACAGATACAGAAACATTCACCTCTCACAAAGCAAAAAACTAATTAAAAGCTGTAACATAGACCAAAGTCTACAAAAGAAATGAGTTTCAGTGGATGGCAATCATACAGGTGACACAACATGCAAAGTGGACAACCTGTTGTTTCAGTGAGGAAAAGTGCCTCAGTTTCAACCTTCATTAAGAAATAACAAAAGTATCCTTCAAATTTCAATATGAAAGGATGAGTAACGCTTTCAACTATAAAAGATACACATACACGATAAAGCCTCATTAAGAGCTTATAAAAGTTTCTCATTTGCAGCAAAACTTACTCCAACAACACAAGCAAGTAAAATAAAACAATTAGTGCATTTTTCCTCAACATTCCTCCAGCTGCTGTCATAATAAAAGTTTCAAATAACAAAAGAATGTAAAGTTACCTGCACAACTGCAAGTATGTGAAGAGCTGATATTTCCTTGATATTGACTAATTCTTCCTTGCCATTTCTACAACAACCCTCCTGTATTGAGCAGCTGAATAAGGATTGCTTAGCTGGAGAAAGGAAAGGATGCTGACAATGTCTTAATCCTACTTTGACCAAATATCCCTTAAGCTGTTCCCTTCCAGCGCTTCACTGAAAAGAAACTGCTGATAGTTTGAACCTGGCTCGTGGTTTTGCAGTACGCATAAGGAAGACATCCTGGGTGATCAGAGGATAACAACATCTCATAACATTTCTCATACATAAAAATCTGTTATAATAGGCAGACGGAAAAAGAAAAAAGGAAAGGAGATCCCCTTTCCTACAACTGTCTAGGCTGAAATGATATCCATTATTTTCTTAGGTACCCTATTTTATATATATATATTTTAACTCCTCTCTGGACTTACCAATTTATTGCCATCTTTTTTTTAATGCTCAGCAACACTCCTAGAGAAAAATCTTTTTTTTTCCTCAAAATATTAAAGTAGGATTCTCATCTAAATTCCAGCCTCTGTAACTCAGAAATATGAACTGATCATTCTTTGGGGTAAATCCCACTAAATTAAACTTCCATTGTTGTGTAGTTAACAAGTCATTCTTAATAGCATAGTTTCATTCAAACTTATTCTCTGTTGTTTGCATATATTATCTACTGGAAGGCTGTGGTTACTAAGCAGGAATTCAAAATTTGACATTATTAAATAAGGAAAGTGTGTTAATAGCACTTTAGACATCAGAATTCTAGAGCGACTTTGCATAGATGACTGACAGTACTAATCCAGAAAATAACTCCATATTATTCAATAATGTATGTAAGGGATGCTATTGC
The DNA here is from genome assembly GCF_016699485.2 of Gallus gallus. Lineage (NCBI taxonomy): Eukaryota > Metazoa > Chordata > Aves > Galliformes > Phasianidae > Gallus > Gallus gallus. The sequence continues at coordinate 87,413,535 of NC_052535.1, forward strand.
CTAACTGTACTCCTCTCCCATAATACACGCTACAGTACGTCTACCTCGTTTTCAGGTTTTCCTCAATGCAGCAATACAGAATTTTCTGTTCTTTGCCCAGCCCAGCAGCTTCTTCAAGGTGAATAAAATTGCATTAGGAAGTCTGTCTTCAAAGTATCATCGATAAAGAAAATGATTGTTTTTTTGTTGTTGTTGTTTTTGTTTTGTTTTTTAAATCACTGATCCACTGGAGTGGATTGCACTACAGCCAAATTCTAGCTATGCCGGTGGAATTCTGTATTAAAATAGCAGCACCTAAAAATCTAACCCCACAGTCACCCTTAGCATTAACATGTTATAAACAGCACTGTTTTATCGTTTGGAACATTCTACAAAAGCACAGCAATTGGCATGTAATGTTGCTTGTTTGTGCACCATACTATAACATATTGTTTTCCTGCACAATGGACTTCTTTCCCTTGTGACTTACATATGTAAATGCCCAGTGAGGTGGACAAAAATCACTTATAAGTGACAGCACCTCTCATTTCTGTGCTGCGACTTAAACGTCATATTTAAGATATTTTGAGAGCAAAATGAACTCTACAACTCTTTTTAGAAATGCAAGTATTGCCAGCACAGAACAGGCCTCCAGCTGTCAGTCCAGTTCACATCTGCAATGTTGGATGTTGCAGAGATGAAAGAAAAGATAAAAGTCTCATATTGTATTAAAGGAATACCCATTCTACTTGATTCCTAACAAATCTATAGGATTAATCTGGCAGCAACACTAGATAGACTGTTAGCACTGATCTGTACTTGCAATATTACTACAGCAAGGCAAAAAAAAAAATGGCTTTCATAGGTGAGAAAGATGTCCAAAGTAGATAGCCCTGTTGGGCAGAGTTGGAGTTGGGCAAGAGGACCTTTAAAGGTCCCTTCCAATTCAAACAATTCTGTGATTCTACAATAAAGATGGAAAAAACTGCAAAAAATTTGCAAGGATGCAAAGTAATAGTTAACCCTTTTTTCCAAAGATTAAATTTATAATAGCTTTACTACTGAAGAGATTTATGTGGACTATTAAAAAGACTGTATACTTCACAAATCATTCCCTCACATCAAGTCTACAAGCTTTCATTCATGCTTTAAACCAATGTAATCTTCAAGGCTGAGAGGCCAGCTCAGCTCTTTCTGTGTGCACTTATTTTTTTGTTATACTAGTGCAATAAACTCTATCAGAACATAACCTGGTTGAAATATAACTAATCCTGCAAAAGGAAAACGAGTTTTCAGTTCCCTGCTTCACTTCAGAGCCACAAGAGGGACAGCACCAGCAGCAGGAAACACTCTGAACACAGCAGAGATGATGGGGAGGACTGGATTGCATCTGCATCGGCAGCATGGACACAAACTGCTTGGAGGTGCCTGCAAAACTGAATGATAAACATTCTGTGCTTTCTTGGATCGTGTCCTTATGTTTAGAACTGTGTCAAAACAAAAACTTTTCAACAGAGAGATGCTTATGCTAAGAATATGGAATTCCTTACGGCAGGATACACAGTGGATTGCAACAGATACAGAAAAATTCTGTCCAACTTCACAGAAGCATTTTTGTGCTTCACTGAGAGTCAGAAACCTAAGTACTTGACTGGTTATATCCCTTAATATGCCCATGGAGTTGAACAGCTTGCCATCAGTGATACATGAGCAGGTTCTGAATTACTAAGCACGATTACAGAGTATGTAAGAGCACAAACCAGCTCAGATCCTAGCACTGCGCACAGTCTGGAGGTCTCCACCTCTGAGCTAATCTGTCTGACAGAGGACTGTGGTGATATATATATATAGATAGATAGATAGATGCATGGTAATAGAAAAATCTCAGCTATTGGCAGTATTCAGTACCGCACGCTCTAGTATCTGGTCTGAATGGTGAAGTGCTATTGCAAGAAATCTGATATTTAAGGAGCGTGGCTTCCAACACTGTCCACCATCAATTTGCCCATTTTCTTTCTCAGGTAATACAAGAACAGAAGTTGAGACAGTCTCAATCCATTTCCCCTTCTTCTACCTCAATTAGTACAAGTAAAGGCAGGAGGACATAGAAAAGATAGAACATGCATAGCAATTGGAAGGAAAAGAAATCAAGGGAAAATACTAACAGTCCAGAGATTAACAATGAGGAGTAAAAGAGCAATGGAAAAATGAGTAGAGAACATCATTTTCTGCAGATAAAACCACATCTCATTAGTCAGTGACAGACAGTACAGCTTCCAGCAGAGCTGGCTGAAATGATAAAAGTTGACATGGGCAGTTCCTGTCACCTTGCTTAAAAAAGGGAAGAAAAAAAGAATAGGGGAAAAAAAAGATAGATCAAGATGGTTTGGAGAAGTATCTGTCTCTGCATGTTTAAATAACAAGTTTGTGACATACTTGCTTGTTTTGTTTCATAAATCCCTTCTTTCCTAAAACTTAGACAGGAAAAACAAACCAAAATAAACCTTTTGGCCCCAGTCCCAACTACATGGAATTTTTAACTTGAACTTTTCTAAGCTTTCAACTTCCTTTTGGATTCACAATCTTCTCCCCTTCTGCTCACCCTCCACCTCCACAGGGGGTTGAGATTCCCATCTGCCCTCAACAAAGTTCACACATGGAAGCAGTCTACTACAGAAACCTGAAATTCTACCCAGTAAACCATTTGTTAAGGAGGAAAAAGACCTTGACAAGGGGAAGATAATCTTGGTAACAAAGTCAATAAGATGGTGACCAAAGAATCCCCTGACATAGAAATGGAAAGGTTATAAGGCAACATCTGAATCATTCACATTTCTCAGTCACATTAAGGCTCCTTTTAGGAGACAACTGCCTACACCAGGAGCTGATTGAGCTGAGAAGGAAAACTACCCTTAGAAATTAAAGTGACTATGAAAAACTCATATGGAAGGTGTAAACTGCAGTGTAAGGGTCAGGGTAACAGGAAGTTTCCCCCTACATCCACCCACAGGACTTACATCCCTTTCTGCTTTAAGTAAAAGTGACAGCGTTTCACAACTCTGCATAAAGCATAGCTGCGTGCAACATTCAAGTTGTTTTGAATGTTGCATCTATACATGGCTTAGAAAAATAACTCTAGTTTAAAGGCTTACCAAGGCTTATCTGTGGCTCCGTGTTGACTATCAGGCAATCCTAACGCAAGAGCCCAATCTAAGAGACAGTGGGTACACATCCTGTTGGGTCCAGCAAACCTTTGAGCTACAACTGGTCATACCAGGCCACTTCAGAAAGAAGGTAGGGCAAACAGTAAGAAGAATCTGAGGACAATTTGTGGACAATGGGACTATTAATTCAGCCTGCTGTTGGAGTTCTGTATACAGAAGGTCCTCACTTTAGAGGATGCTCAACATAATTTCCAGTTCTTAGATAATAATCTAATGGCTGTCTGGCTGTGAGGAAAATGGGATTTGGAGAAAGATACCAGTAATAAAATGAAAAAGAGAGGGGGCTGGGGAGAATTGCTTTTTATTTTGTTCTCACAAATATTAAGACTACAATTGCTTGATATGAAAATTAATTTACTCTAAGATGGTAGCATTCATCCTGAATGAAAGTGCTTGAAAACTGATTTAAACAGCCAATCATAAATCCCTAAGTTTGAATATTTTTTCTTGTATTACTCACAAGAACATGTTTTTGTCCACTGCATAAATTTTAAAGTAAAGGTAGAAGAGCTTGCTAAAGTGCTAGGTGAAACAGAATTGGTAAAAAAATCTCTATCAAAAGGGAGTCAAAGCCCCAGCAAAAGACTGTCAAGTCATAACTGTACAAGCAAAGAGTTTCCCACAAATCCCTCTGTATTCACACAAGTCCTCAGTGCCTCCTAATAGAAGTCTTCTCACAGACTTCTGGAAGGGATCAAAGCCTCTGAGATCAATGCTGCTGAGATGCTGGTTCACACGGGGCCACATTGCAAGCTCAGAAAAAATAAAGATTTTAAATCAGGTCCTTCGTACACATTCTGTGCTATGCATTCTCACGCCATCACATTTCAAAAAAAAATGACATCAGGTATGTAACTACAGTTAAATAATACCTTTAAGTTATTCATATAGCTGTAGATATGACCAATTTACATAAACAGACATTATTTTTGTTCATAAAATAACTTTTAAAACTATTTCTTTTGAGCTCTGTTCCTACGACAGACAGACATTAAATTAATCCCAAGTCTTGCAAAAAGAGAAAAATAAATTTTATTCACTAATTCTACTTCCATTTTGTTATTTTTATTAGGTGTGTGAGACTGACACAGGCAATACCAATTTATATTTTATAAGAGCATAGAAGTATCAGGTATCTTTGGTTTAAACTATTCCACACTTTCTCTCCTTGAACACAGAATCACTCTCAATGATTAAAACAGTTCTTTAAAAAAAATTATTAAACGTGGCTCTTAACCATGATTTTGCAAGCTTCTGCATGTAGGGGTCATCCTTTCCCTAAGTTTCCATTTGCAATTTCTCAAACTTGGAAACTACAATTAATGTTAACTCTGTATTTCCCTGCAGCCTGTCTTCATTGCTCTGAGAGAGAAGAGCTATTCCACAAGATCAACCACTGCTACCTGCAAGTTGAATAATATACATGCTTTTCCTTATCTACAGCCAATGTTTTAGGGTGTGGTTTTGGTGTGTGTTTGTGCTTTTTAGTTTGGTTATCTTTTAAAGCGACAATTTCCCTGCTGGTTTGACTACAAAAGTGATGTTGACATCATAACCTCTATACATCCTTTTCCTTAATTAAGCTTTAAAAGCTTTTTGCTTTTGTCACTCCAATAGTAACACAATTTCCCTGCATTGAACAGGATCTATTAGTTACCTGACTACAGACAGAACCAGCCCAAAGCTTGCCCAATTCCACTGTGACACAGTGGATGACAGCAGTCTCCCCTTGCCCTTGTAAAGTCTACAAGCTCCAATACCAGAGAGATGGAGGTGTTTCATTTTCTGACTCCTTAACCAATGCATTAAACAGGTTTACTCTCAAACAAAGCCCTGTGGGAGCACAGTTGACATTTCCCTCTGCAAGAATTTATAGCCATTAATAACCCTTCTGAATGTTCCCACCAACTTCTAGAAGCAGATACCAGCAACAAGAGAATATGTGTATTTGTCAAACTGTTCATCTATTGCCTAGAAGATTCTGAGAGAAATCATCTAACCTTGTTGTTATTAAGTCTGCTTTTGCCTTTGAATGTATTAGGCTTCTTTAAGTTGTTCTCTCCCTAGCAAGTCCATCCAAAGTAGGTCTCATTGAAGCCATATGTATCATTCCATTATTATTTACGATGATTTCATTCACACCAAAAAGAAAAAAGCAAAACCCCATAATGGTGAGAATAAGAAGTTTTAAGAATAAGAACTAAATTGTTTAATGCTGCATGGTCTCTGATTACTAGAACTTGACATTATTCTTATGCTGATGGGTGTTTCAGATTAATCACATTGTATAGATAGCCAGCCATGCTGATATCCAAAAGCTTTTATCTTCCTCAGTTGTGCATTAACAGAATTTGCTGTAATTTCACTAGTTAATCCTGAAATACTATGCAACTGCATAAGAATCACATCAACTTCGGTATATTTTTAAATGAATTAATTTCATTAAAGGATAATACAGGTCTGTTTCTTTTTGGGACATAGAACCATAGAATGGCCTGGGTTGAAAAAGACCACAACGATCATCCAGTTTCAACCCCCCTGCTATGTGCAGGGTCACCAACCACCAGACCAGGCTGCCCAGAGCCACGTCCAGCCTGGTCTTGAATGACTCCAGGAATGGGGCATCCACAGCCTCCTTGGGCAACCTGTTCCAGTGCGTCACCGCCCTCTGGGTGAAAAACTTCCTCCTAAGTTTCTCTTTATGCAATAGGAAATTAGTAGTGTAGACAATCAGAACTCATATCTGCTAATCTAAAAGATGACATCAAAAGCCACAACAGCATAAACAACATGATTAGTGACATTAAAAAAGAGTCACTGTTTCTCCTAATACACCTATACACAATCTTGAAAGAAATAAATCTAATGTGAAGAGATCAGAACTCCTAACACCTGTTGTCTGTTTAATCTCTTATTATTTGTCTAATTTTGATTTTATCTTTATTTTTCCCTCAAAATGTGGAGCACTGAAGACATTCTAGAAGAGTAGGATAAAACCCTGGGACTTTGTTTAAAGTTAGAAGGCAGAATGATCTCAGTAAGGCCAACAATCTAACATTAAACTCACAAAATAAGGGGAAGAGGATGCACTTGATACTATTAACCAAGAATTAACACAAGGGTTACAAAATTACCATATCTACCACAGATCTATTTCTAATCATAAACACTCTAGATAGGGTGTTCGTTGTTGTTGCTGTTTTTTAAGTGTTTTTAACAGACTTCTCATATCAGGCTGAAATGAAACAAATTCTGTATAGAAATAAACAGCTTTGAAAAATATTGTCAAATTGCAAAACTATTTACAAGAAGCAATTTACAAGGACTTGAGATGAATTTTCTATCACTGCTTATTTTAAACTCAGAACTTCACTGCCTCAAAGGTAAGGATTACTGTAAACAGGACTTAATTCATTAAAAGATATGATGCATGTTATGCAGGCGATTACATTAATCACATCTCTTCCTTCCAGCATTCCGTGAATGTATTCAGTGAATACATGAAAACACATTGCCTAAAGTTTTGTGAAGGGGATGCTTGGCTTAATCAAAGTATGAAACTATTACTGCAGTGCACCTGCAGAACCTTGCTACTTTACCTAAATGCATCACAAGACAAAAACAAACAAACAACAACAACAAAGCAAAGGACACAGTCTGGCTTCCTTTTACAAAATCCTGTGCAACCATTCACACTTTGATAGCCACCTGATGGGACCCAACAAATCACCAGAGAAGCAGATTCACATGCTCCAGCAACAAAATTCATTTTTTATTGAAGTGAATTACAAAATAGCTGGAATCTAGCAATGAACACTGCATACAATCTACTGACTACTTCCCATACAGAGGGAGATAGATTGAAGAATTATAGCTAATTACACATGTTCCTGTTCAGGTCAGGCAGGCCACTGACATCTAGAGATTTATGTCCATGGCAACTTAATTTGTATGGCCAGACACCCCTAGGCACTGACTGGCACAATTCACTCAGTACTTCATTAAGATTATCCATAAAATACTGAAAATGAGCTGATGAGAAGAATGAAAACATTGAGGTTTGTTTGTTTTAAGCTATGTTCTCCAGCTTTAGTTACAGGAATTACTCACTAAGGCAAGAGATGGAAAGACAACAGTCTAGTCACAGAATGACTTAGGTTGGAAAGGACCTCAACAAACACTGAGCAATAGTCACAGTTGATATTTTGACTACACATACAGAATAGTAGCATAAAAATTTACTATAATTGTAGGTGCTTTTCTAATTATATCACTATTTCAAAATTTCTTCCTCAATAAGCTATAATGAGAACATGAATAGGAGATAGACTTGATGATCTTTATGGGTCTCTTCCAATTCCAGATATTCCATGATCCTATTCTAAGTGTCATCATCACTCCTCTCCACTGCAGAGGGATGGAAAGCATCCAATATTACCACTTGTCCTTGATCATGGTATGTTCATTCTTATAGCCAAATACTTTTTGGTTTTGGATACTGCACTCAAATATCTAGTAAATAGGTGATCTCCTGCTAATCCTCAGCTGCATGCTCAAGATTTTCCATAGCATCCTATCACTTGTTCTGCTGCTGTGTACTAAGCATTGTGAGCTTGTCCCTTGCGGCTATGTTGTGATTATTGTTAGTTGTTTCTTACTGCCTGTTTACATCCTACTTTTTAAATTCCCTATTTGCCTTAACATAATTCCACTGTGCAATACTATTTTTTCAATATTTCTTATCACTGCAGTTCCAGCTTTCTAATGTCTGAGAGCAGACTACACATGGCTGCTTCTAGTCTACAGAGCCACTCTATTAATACTCCAGCTTGCATTACAAGATCTAATTTATTACCATCAGTCTGTAAATTGTTGCTTTCTGTGCAGAATTCATAGCTTAACGTTTTTTTTTTCTCCACTTCAAATATGAAGGAAGAAATCAAGCAGTGAGAGTCTACTATTTCTATGACTTCCCTGCTCATGCATTTCAAGACTTATTCATTCCTTTTTTTCCATCAAGGTGCAATTGCTTCATCCTCTTGGCATTAATTCTGAGTCCAAGCCAATGTAACCTGCAACACTTGCAGAACAAACAGCCCTTTGACAATGCTCTTTTTTAAAGGCCTGAAAGTCTTTCCTCAAACTTCTGTTATAACCAACAAATGAAATACGGAGAGGAAACAGAGGCAAACCAAATTTACAATTTTCTCAGCTTCTTCAGTTTGTTCTTATGCATAGAGACGAACTATTTACACTGGCTAAAACTTCCACAGTAATTATCTTTAGAAACCTTTAGAAAAAGATTATTTCCTTTTAATTTAGCTTCTGAAGTCTGTGACATTTCCGCAAGTGAACACAGGACAGTTCCAATAAACCAGTGACCATGCTAGACTACATCTGCAATTGGTAACAGATCGAGAGAATTTCTCAGACCCATCACTGTGACTGTAATTAGGCTCTACATCAACCGTTACTTTGAGGTGGATTCACTTACAGCTTTTCTTTCAATTAAGCAAGCCAAAAATTACTACAAGGGTTTTTGTCATGGTTGTGGCTGGAATAGAGTTAACTTTCTTTGTAAAGATGTGTGTGATGTCGTGTTTTGGATTTTTGATGAAAACAGCAGTGATAATAATGTTTTAATTGTTACTGAGCAGTCCTGCTTCCCATCAGTGACTGATAGGAAGAAGTCAGTGAATTCCTTTGTGTGATTTCCTTGCAAACGTGGCTTTTGCTTTACCTGGTAAACTATCTTTATCTCCAAACCATCCATTCTTACAACTCTTAGCTCTTCAATTTTCTCTCACCTTGCACTCCCATTCCACATGGGTAAAGTGAGTGAACCGCTGCAAAATGCAGAGCTGCTTTACTGAGGTTACACCACAACAGGTTTGAATTAGTAAAACTAGATGTTATTAGAACATAGCTTAGCCATTACAATAAAGAAAATTCAGACAGAAAGAACCAAAATGAAAAGGATTTATGAGCAGCTGTTTTCCCTCTCCACTGTGCCCTTCCAGGGCAGGTCCTTCCTTTTTTCTCGCTCTCAAGTCTAGTACTTTGTGGAGGCTTGTTGGGTAGGAGTGCTTTTTATGTCTTTAATCACCAGAAAAAGTGTATTTTCAACACTTTAAAACATATTCATTTGGGTGTCTATTCCTTACTTTTTCAGATGCTTCCATATTTCTAGTAACGCTACCAGGTTCCAGTTTGGTTTGTATCTCACATACAACTCTATATTCTTACAATTCCAACAGACAATAGATAATATGAGTCTTATAGTTTGTTTCCCTTTTATGTCCTTTCCCTGTCCTTTTATACGTCTGAAAAAACAAAGGTACTGACAATAACCAATCTGAAGACAGGGTACAACAACTGTAAAAGTACAAAATGCCAACCTGCATACCCATTTAGTCATTTCTCTTTTTTCCCTTCCTTCCTATCAGGTAAGAAGAATGGAATAGAATTGCACTGAAGTTCTTAAAATAATAATGAAAGCGATGGATGAAAGTTAACTTAGATAAAAGTAAAATAATTGACACTAGGAAAAAAAAGAGCAGTTTTCTGATTACACACATAATGATGGATTACATAGTGTTCCTGCATATTAGTAATAAATATGTGTGAATTATAGCTGTATGTAAATGTCAGCTTAGCACAGAATAACAACAAAAATAAAGTGAGGAATTATTCTGAATGGGAAAGAGAATACAATCAACAGAAAATAACATTATGCCACTATAAGTCTACATCATCATCATTTGCTTACCACTTATCTAGAAAGAGTATTGCAGAACAGAGAAATAAACAGGGTCAACAGAGACAATCACAGACTTTGAGGAACAACTAAAAGGACTAAAAATCTTCAGAGTACAAAAAAGAAGACTGAGGGGGAATACAGTAGGACTAATAAGACCTTAAGTATTGTGAAAAAAAATTAAACAACTTTTGCATGTCTTTTTCAACAAGAAACAAATTATTAAAATAAACTACTGTGCTTTCAGTTATCAGCAAAGGTTTTGGAACTCTGCTATAGCGTACTACAGATGCCGTAAGTTACGCATCAGGTAAAAAGACTTGATACATTCATGAAAGGGAAAAATGTAACAAAAGAATAAACAAGCAAAAAAAAATCCACTGACCTGCAGCCCCTGAAGCCTGGAGATCAGCCTGGAAAAGCATCACTGAGTGATTGCTCTACACTTTTGCTCAGGGGTATGAATAATCTCATCTCATCTTTTAATGGAGTCTATCACTATTCACACCCTGGCCTACTGCTTGCCCTGGTATAAAGAGAAACACAGATCACTTGGAGACAGCCTCTTGGAGAATAAGGAAGCCTCAAGGCAATAAAAGAATGAAACATATTCTCGGAGTGAAATTACAGAATCATAAAGGTTGAGAAAGATCATTAAGATCATCAAGTCCAACATCAATACATCAATGCCATGCCCCATAAACCATGTCCCTAAATAAATCTACATCTTTTCCTCTTCCCGTGTGATAAGGTAAGAAGGACACACAATGCCAAGCACTGACAGCAGGAGAAACTTTGCTTTGCCATGACAAATCAGGAATCCAGTAGCGCAGAAGATGGGCAGGGTAAACCCAGAGGTGCCAGGGCTATTTTGCCTTTCAAGCATGAGTAGCGTCATTTACTAGAAGAGGCGTACCAAGGAGTTGTTCAGCTTAGTACACAGGCATTCAAGATAATAACCTCATATCATAGATATATAATGCTCCTGGAAGTGAAGAACCAGTAGTAAGAATGACAGGTGTAGTGAGTAACTCAAGTGTTGAACTGCTGGTGACAGCTTCATCTTTGGTTCCTAAAACTCTGTACCACTTCCAATGCATCCCGCATTACTAGAAGTCAAGACAGAGGTTCACAGAATCATAGAACCACCAAGATTGGAAAAAGACCTCCAAGATTATCCAGTCCAATCACCCACCTGTCACCAATACTCTCCACTTACCAAGTCCTTCAGTACAACATCTAAACATTTCTTGAACACCTCCAGGTTCAGTGACTCCACCACCTCCCTGAGCAGCCAATTCCAGCACCTGACCATTCTCTCCGAGAATAATTATTTTCTAACATCCAACCTGAATCTCCCCTGGCACAACTTGAGGCCATTCCCTCTAGTCCTGTTCCTAGTCACATGGAAGAAGAGGCTGACCCTCATCTCATCAGAACTTCCTTTCAGGTTGTTGTAAAGAGGGATAAGGTCACCCCTGAGCTTCCTCGAAGAAGGATTGAGGTAAAAGAGATTGAAGACAGATCAGAGACAGGGTATACATGAGACTACATCACCCATTTCTTACTCAAGACAAGCACTCTTTTCTTTGTCTTGTCCATGGAGGTAATGCATGTGCCATTCTCTCCCTTATGCCACATCTCAATAACAAAATATGCAATCCCTTGTTAGTTCATCTCAGGTTTATCAGCCCTTTTTAGTTTGATAGTTAAATGTCATATAAAATCAAATATTCACTTTGCTTTATTTTTTGTACTTCTTCCCTTCTTAAGTTCCAGCTCTTAAAGGATCTTCAGTAGTTCACAAAGTTATACAGTTGCTTTGTAGAATGTAAGTCCTCTACACTGCTTTTAATCCACAGCGATCTTGTACAATTACTGGTATAAAAACAGCTAATGAGAAAATTCCAAAGAAAGCAAATCTGCTTCAAGAAATTGGATTTTATTTAACAACATTTAATTATTTCCTCATACCACAGAAAGGAACACAAAGCTTCCTACTAGTAATTAAAAACATCTTATGTAATGCAGGCAAACTTCTTAACCAAATATTAAGAAAATCTTTTTCTTTAGAGACAACTTTTCTGCATCATAAATAGAAAAGTGCACTGCTAGAATACATCAAAATAATGTGATCTGACAAAAAAAATAGAAGCTATAGCAATAAATAATCCACTCCATATCTGGATGACTCTTAGGATTGTCTGTCATTTGACACAGAATCATAGAATAGGATCCTTAGAGCTGGAAGGGACCTCTGAAGGCCATCGAGTCCAACTCCCCTGCAATGAACAGGGAATGTACTATAATGCTGACATAGAAGACATTACTTTTCTCCAAATACAAAACTATTACAAATTTCATATCCCTAAATTGATCCCTTAGTTTATTTATTAACTGCAAAAGCATGTGATTTTTTTTTCTAAAATTCAGCAACTTCCAACGTATAAAATACAATATATTCAAAAGAGATATCAGTAAACTACAACCATTCCAGTTTTTCTAGCATGAAAAACCTTTTTTAAAATCCTCTCAGAAGAAGAAAAAAGTGAACTATGAAGCTGTATCTTAAAATCCTATCAAATTATCCCTAGCTTTCTTCCATTCAGTTATATTGTTTACATGTTAACTTATAATTTTTTTTCTTATTAGAAACTTATCTATGCATTGCACAAGCTAAATCCAAATTTGCTGTAAAAAGGGCAGAAGTATAAATGCCAGAGGGGTTATTTAAAAAAAAAAATCCATCCACTGCTTTTTATTTACCTTAAGTTATCTCGAGAGACAGCACTTCACATTAAAACTTCCCAAGAGCTGTAATGCCAGAAATTTACTGACCTTAGTCTACTCCATTTACATCATTTCATTGAAACACTTCTTCAGCTTCCCCTAGAATTTCATCATGATTTTGCAATATTAAGCCTTCCATAATTTTTAATTTCCTTGTGGAAGAGGTGGATATGAATATGGGAGCCTTGCTAGGCAGCTGGCACCATGTACAGGAACTTTTGAGTTAGGTATGGAAAGCAAACTGAAATTATCAACTAAATCCACATTTCAGCTATATGAACTTTGCATCAATACATCAGAACAAAGAGCACATTTAATCTAACCTATAAATGACTCTGATCTACAAACGTACACAAAAGTCAAATCATGACGTTACACAGTGTATTACCAAACTATACACTATATACTAATCCCAGAAACCTACCATTCAAACCTACCATTTGAAATCTAGAACTACAAGCAGAAATTTAAAGTAGTATTTGTTAAATATTAGAATACTGGAAGCTAAGTTTATTGGTCAGAGTCTTTTGCCTGGGCTATCACAGAAATATGTATGCGTATACAATTTTAAAGTGAGTTAAAATTCCAGCCCTTTTCCCCCCATTGAAATATTAATAAAAGTTACAATTACTAAGAAAAAAAGATCACATTTTTATTTCTATTGCCACTGAAATATCACTTTCAGAATGTGAGTTCAAAAAGATCAAGTAATACCAATGCAGTAAATATCTCACCTTATCAGACATCTTTATTGGGTAGGTTGACATAATTTATGATGTAGACTAGCATTTCTACTCGTCTCAAGACACAAGGTGCATTGCCTCAGAGAATATGATGACCTAAAGGGGACAAACCTTCAGCATTTACCTTTGCTGTTTTACTGTGTCATCTTTCGTAATTTCTATACAATTCTCTTCAGAATGAGGGATTTAAATTTATCTCTTCCATTAACATTTTTGATGCTACATCTTTCACTTTGAAACACAGTGCTTTCTACTCATGGCTGACAAGAAAGCATGAAATCAGCAAGATTATTTTGTTGAATTAATTTTGATCCTCTCATCAGTAGGACAAGTGCCTAAGGGGAAAAAATGACTATCTGTCCTATGTTCTTGGTACAATCACTGTCCTAATCATCACTGATGCATCCTACTTTCATTAACACTTATCTATTCATCATCCATAGCACCAGTCTCTCAACTCCTTAAGATAATCCATTCAATTTTACCAGCAAATAACAGAGGAATGAAGCAGTTCAACTTATCCTGGATGGAAACACCATACCCTACAAGAACCCTACTAGTTCCACTAAAATAAACTTAATATAGACATGCTGTTTTTAGAATGAGCTTTGTTGACCTTGCTCCCTGAAACCTTTTATAGTGTTTTTGTTTATACTGTTGTGTTTGAATCACAAAAATTGTCTTCTTTATCACTTCAGATCCCTATGGGTAAGATTTTTCCTTATCGTATCCTTATCTCATCCGTTATCAACTGTCAAAGTACAAATGCATCTCACAAAGCATGCCATCTCAAAGGACCAGTGCATAATTTTGTACTGTTACTGTAAACTACAATTTAAAATTACAACCAAAAGTGAATGGAAGTCTACAGTTAGATACTAAATATTTAATTTGCCTTCTTGTGAGATAATATGAATACATTTCTATGACTGAAAGTCTGCAGCTCTTTCAGTAATTATTTCCTCTTTACTCTGTGTTCTTACTGCCCTCTGCCCTCCTAAATATAATACACACACAGGAAAAAAAATAGATTTAATGTAAAATTAATTCAGAATCTCAAGCTTTTCTTTCTAAGAAAAGGAAAATGGATGTACAGCTCTTCTGGAAATTAAAAAGATCAATTTCTCAAGTTGCTCTTAATTTCCATTTTTACCACATAAGATAATATACAGATAAACTTTATTAAGAGTTTAAAAAAATATGCATGCAAAAACAACCTTCTAATATAAGAGACAATTAGACATTTTTGTTTCCTTAATTATTAAATAGGAAGGAGAACTAATTCTATTTACCAAGCATTTATACACAGCTCCACAAATACCAATTACTGAAGTGTTTGCTGATCCATAAATGGATAAATAAATACATGGAAATTGCATTTAACAGATTTAACAGCTTTAAAATTTTAAACCCGTTCATATCAGAAATTCTTCACAATTGCTAGTCAAAAAAAAAAAAAAAGCACCAGAGTCTATTACTAACCCCATCTCTTCCAGGGATTGGACTGATTCAGACTTCCCAAGCCACACACTTTAACCTGCAATAAGATTTGTCACACAGGATGCTTTTGTGTAGTACACAGACAGCTTAACATTGCACACTGCTGATCCAACAGAACACTGTAGCATCTAACTACACAGAAGCCTGAATCCAACAACTCTGAATCATGGTGGTTGTTTACAAGCGTATTATGAGTTTGTCATGCATCTGCCCATAAGTTTCCATTTCCTACTATGTGCCATTAGACATGAGGGTTGGTAACACACAAATTCCAATTATTGGTGATGTTAGACCGTCAGTTCATAAAAAATACCTTTAAATCCAATATTTGCATATTTCCTAGTCCATCTACGCTCCTCCAGATCGCCATACGCATGATAGACACAATATAACAGAATTGTAGAGGGCACCAAGTCCAACCTCCCTGCTAAAGCACGTTCCTTACAGAAGGCCACACAGGTAGGCAACCAGGCAGATCTTGAATACCTCCAGAGGAGACTCCACAACCTCCACAGGCATCCTGTTCCAATGTTCCATTGCTCTGACAGTGAAGGAGTTCTTCCTTGCATTAGTATGGAACTTCCTTAGTTCCAGTTTCTACCCATTGCCCCATGTTCTACTGCAGCCAAAAAGAGTCTGCTGCCATTGGCTCAACTCCCATACTCTAGATATTTATAAACAGTAGTGAGATCCCCTCTCAGCCTTGTCTTCTCCAAACCACAGAGTCCCAGGTCTCTAAACCTTTCCTCATATGGGAGATGCTCCAGGTCCTTAATCATCTGGACTCTCTCTAGGAGATCCTTGTCTTTTTTGAACTGAGAGCCCAGAACTGGATAGAGTACTCCAGTTGTGGCCTGACCAGAGCAAAGTAGAGGAGGACCACACTCTTTTTAATATACTCCAGGGTACCATTGGCCTTCTTGGCCACAAGGACACACTGCTGACTCAGCCAACCTGTTGGCCACAAGGACACCCAGGTCCTCCTATGCAAAGCTCCTTTTCAGCAGGTCAGCCCCCAGACAGCAGCTGGGGGCATGCAGTTATCTCTGGTGCAGGACTCTAGAATTCTTCTTGTTGAACAGCATTAAGTTTCTCCCTGCTCAATTCTCAGCCTGTCCAGATTTCACTGGCAGCACAGCCTTCTGGTGGGTCAGCTGCTCCTCCCAGCTTTGTATCACTGAAGATGATACAGTCATTGGAAGAAATACAGGTTTCCTGATTTTAACCTAGGATCTAATTCAATCATCATTTGTACCACCTACTAGGTCATCAAAACTACAGAATTTGAACTTGTCTTCAGCTCAAATACTGTAATCAAAGGGCATGATGCTGCTGCTTGACATAAAAAAAAAATATATTTCAGCTCAATGCAACACAAAAACTGGAAACTGTCTGAGCTGGGTTTAATTTCCAAATAAGGTTGAGTGGCATTTCCAATTTCACTGAAATAGTAAGACGTATTGAGTTACATTCTGTAACTCAAATTACGGAAATCTACTGTTTAAGAAATTGCCATTTACTGAAATCATTTAGCTTCTTAATTCTACCCAAACGTGTAAAACAGAGGAACAGAAATCAGGTTTATGAAAAGAACCTGGTTGAAGGATAGAGGAGAAAACCAAACTTTTATACCCTTATATAAATGCAAGAAAGTGCTATCAAACCATTATGGTATGACCTACATTGTAGTCCAGCATAACAGGAACCATGCCTAGCCCCTATGCTGTTTAGTTACATTAACATATGGCCACAACGTGATTAGTGATGCCGTATACTAATACTACTACAATCAGCTTGTTTGATAAATACATTTACCCAACCTATGGCATTTTCTGCCATTTCAGGTCTAAAGAGTATCATCCCACCCCATCTGGAAGATGGGTAGTGCTATCTGCCAGTTGGTTGATCATATCTTGTCTCTTGACTCTCATCTCCCTTGATTTCTCATCTGGAAATGCGCTCTGCCTTAAGGTTCTGTCACAGTTCTGCATGAAACAGCGTGGACCTACAAAGAATAACTGAAAATTCCACATTTCAGATAAAGATATTACCTTAATAGTTTCATCTTGACTGAAAATAAAATTTAAATAAAGCAGTTACAATTGACTGATGACTCCATCAGCCATGGTGGAATCCACTGGGCATAGAAAAATACACTTGCCTTCAGGCTGGTGTATTCAGACTTGATATTCCCTACCCCTTCTATTCCCTAGGTATTGATTTTGCAGGTATTCAGATACTTATACACGACAAAAAGCTCAAAAAAGGAAAAAGAATGAAAGTAAAATATATTTAAATTCTCTAACGGGAAATTAAAAGCAGTTAAACTATGCAACCAACTCTAAAAAGGCTAAATGGTAAGCCACACTGATTTCTGATATTTTCCTGAAAGGTCCTGGGATGGAAGAGAGCTAAGCTTCATAAGGTAACAATAAGAACAAACCACGATTTTGTAATAGATGGACATGAAATATTCATATATATTCAAATTTATTATATATATTCATATACATTCATGTGTGTCTATATATGTATATAGGACTCTACTGCTACAACTTCAGGTTTACCTTCTGCTATATAACTCTTAGAGAAATTACTGAGTTATTTTCTGGTATCTATCAAGGAGATATCTCAGCAAGGTTTCAGATGGAAAGAAATTCAGTATTTCTCACACATGCACATGTGCTTAGCCGAAATGTTATAAGGGCATCCAGTATGTAACACAAAAGAAGCAATCACATGAAATAAAGACCACACAGAAGAAAATCCCATACCCAAGAATACTGAGCAACAAACTATCGTTTTTCACACCAGATTACACAAGCAATTACAAATTCTAAAGCAAGTATGCTAAAAGGTCTATTTTGCACTAGAAAAGATACGATTTTACAAGCCCAGTATTATGTTTCCATTTATATAATCTTGGAACAAGGCCAGATCTAATTGCACACATTCCATTTGACCTTTCAAGAACATTTATTTCACTGCAGAACCTCCACACTAATACATAAGATTGAATTTTACCAATGATACCACTGCCAGATATCCCCTCCTAGTTGTGTAGTAGTTACTTACAAATCCTCCAGGGATTGCCACTAGTGAAGAATCCATACTACAGATTAAACCAATGATCTTGGCTGTTTAAAGAAAAGACCACGGTGATGAAGTTCACTAAGTCATTTTAATCAACACAGAATCTTGTGTTAATGGCAGAGACTACTCGCTAAAAAGTAACTACAGTTTTCTGTCACTTAAATCCCAGCACCCAAACTCTTCAGCCAAGAACAGAACCCTACTCCACTGACAAGGTAGCTGCAACTAAGGCACAATGAAGCCAAACTACTTCCAGATAGAAGTCAGATAATTCCTGCTTTCTTGATATACACTCCACCAGGTGCATCTCATACCATCATCCCTCATCCTCACAGAATGGCTTGGGTTGGAAGGGACCTTAAAGCCCATCTAATTCCAATGCCATACCATGGGCAGGGTTGTCACCCACCAGATCAGGCTGCCCAGGCTGAACACCATCAGGGATGAGGCATTCAAAACTTTTCTAGTCAGTCTGTGTTTGTGCCTCACCACCCCCTAAGTGAAAAGTTTCTAACATCCAGTCTAAATTTCCCCTTTTAGATTAAAACCATTCTCCCTTATCCTATCACTATCAGACAACATTAAGAGTCAGTCTCCCTCATGTTTATAAGCTCCTTGTAAGTAGTGGAAGGCTGCAATAAGGTCTCCCTGGAGCCTTCTCTTCTCCACACTGAAAAACCCCAGCTCTGTCAACCTTTCTTCACAGGAGAGGCGCTCCAGCCTTGGAGGCCTTCCGAGAGCAAGCCTTTGCACACACAGTTATGCATATTTGCATATGTTTGATAATTTGGGGGGTGTAAGCAACAGAGAACTGGATTAGAAGCTACAAAATTTACTTTTAAATTCAGCTTTTGTCTTTTCTAGTAGCTTCAAGATGTCACTTCATCTGCATTATTCTCTTGCCTAGCAATAAACAAATGTGGGATTTGCTCCAGTTCAAAGTACTGAAAAAATAATTGTGTGAGAAAGAGCTGTCAAATGTTATGACAGCAGAACAATACTAGGTATAACTGTAGTGTATTACACACACACACACAAAAAAAAAACATTACATACAAAATTCAGAAGGAAATGGCGGTGTACTTGAAGAAAATGGATATGCTACTTGCTTGAAGTGACCAGCATCTCATTTACCTGGAAGCTAAAGGAGGGCTCTGTTAGAATCCCCTCAAATGATATTTCAGATTTTCTAAACATCTAGAACTTCGTATCACTTCATTTCTCTAATATTTACTATTGTTTTCTTAACAATCAAATCTTGTGGCAAATATTTCCCTGATAATCATCAGGAAAATCAATACAAAACTAACAGAAATTTGGAAGCTGTACTTGTTCTGGGATACTCTTATTCTACATCCCATTTACTACTCTTGTCTTTTTAATAACCAATTTACTTATAATAACTCAAACAATACATACAATTTATTAAGCTTCCAAGCCATACCATATACTAGCACCTCAGCAGACTCATTAAATATCCTGGAAAAAATCAAACTTAAAAAAAGACTACTTGCATAGAATAGGAGTTTCAAAGACTAACCAGATTAACTGGACTTATGCAGACTTTTCATCAGGAGTCTAATGACAAACCTAAGACTCAAGTCTCAAATTATACTTGATCAAAACTGAAAGAACTTCGGGTTTTTTTTTTTTTTTTGAGAATATACTTGCTGGTGCTGCACTCAATCCACCACATTTAAGGTATAATTACAATCCTGACTTCTACATATTAAGATAGCATTCACTGCCAATTTGGCAGTTCACAATTGTGTGTCAGATACAAATGAATCTTAGAGAAGATGTAATTTTTTTTCCCTTACACACTATGATATAGCCTCCAAGCCTGTTTTATTGAAACCATCAGCAATTTTCTCTATTGGCTTCAATAGAGAAAAGATTAAAGTTCCTATTACGTAAGACTGATGATGACTATATGGCACCTAAAGCACAAAAATACAGAACTGTGATTCCCTTCTTAGTCATTTTGAATATGACCTTTTGGGGAGCAAGGAGGGGGGGCAGGTTCCCATTTCCTTTATATCGCAAGCATACCTTGTTTTGTTATTAACAACCTTTGGAGAATATTTTTAGATAAATTGTACCCATTTTTTTCTTCTCCTATAAACATTTCTAAAAATACTTTTTTTTGCAAAAGTTCAGTTTTGAAAAGCTATGTTACCTTCTGATAATAGTTTTTTGTTATCATTGTATTTTATTTGAAGTACACGCTGACCTTCAGGTTACATTCTTGGTATATTAAGCAGAGAAATACGACAACAGATTTTGATTTGCATCTGTCTGTTTTTACAATAGAAGTTTGATGGTATGTGATAAACACAGCATAACTGAATTATGGATCTCACTTAACACTCCACAATAAACAAGAAGAAATTCTTACTTACAGCATCAAGCCAACAAGAGCAATAATCATCATTAGAATGCAGTGCCAGTTCTTCATTTACTAACTAGTCTAGGAAGTTTATAAAGTTTGAAGATTCAACTCAGGGAAAGCAAGTGAACTGTTTACAAAAAAAAAAAAATAATGCGATACTGAGAGCACTCGACCTAAATCCATTCATTTTAAAAGCCAGGGAAGCATTTACTGAGCTTGAGGGGAGACCTGGACCTTGAAACCTATTCTTGAGTTGGGTCAACAGCATTTTTATTCTTCCTCTCTTTGGGCAGGCAGATATAAAAACATCAGCTATAAAGCTAATAACTAATATAGCCTGTTTATTCTATTGTGGACAGTCAATTTGTGAACAGAATATATAAAGCAAATAGAGAACAGGACCATCCCTTGTAGTCTAGACTTCTGAACACTCTCAACTAAAAGGTTTATTTTATTTTTCAAACTTTTTCAGCACTTTTTTTCTGTTCTTTAAAAGCCTAATTGCATATATAACAAAAAATAAAATAAAATAAAAATAAAAACAGCAAAAAAGAATTCCCATAGCAACTATTTCAAAGAATACAGCTCAGCAACTCCTAACAAAAATGATTTATTTACTTTAAACTGAAGTCTTTATTTCTGGGGATGGATTTCTTTATCAATGCTTAAGTGGAAGCATTATATTGGTTGTGAAGAATTTCACATTAACACATTATTAAAACATTAAAATTTCTCCAATACAATTTCACATGATCCTTCAAGAAAGTGATATTAAATTTCAAAAAAAAAAAAACAAATCAGATTCTGAAATTCTGAAGCAATTATAAAGACATTTCAGTTGATATGCAATAAATTCCTTTAATATTTGAAATGCATGTAGTGACACACACACACACACACATATATATTTAAGCTTAATTAAATATGGATTTTCCATAGCAGGAAAAAAATAGAGAAGCAAATCTTCTGATTATAAAGCTGAAATCCATATGTTGCTTGGCTGCATGCAAAGTTGTTTTGGGCTTTTTTGTTTGTTTTTTAAATTTTCCTCATTAAAAGCGTTTTCTTTAAGGTCTGCAGTAGATTATTCTTTGTACATCTTCTTGTGATTAATATATCACCATTCAAATCTCTCCTGTCTACCCATTATAGCCAGTGATGTACATGCTACTGAATCATTCTTTTAGATAATCAAATGTAAAGAATTATTTAAATGTGAACCTCAATCATCACAGTACAGGTTCTGACTGCTCTATGACAGCAAAATCTTAGTCTCAAAGTAGGGAATTTTTAGGCTTATAATGATACAGTTGAGAAAATGGATGCTATTCTTATAGCAAGCTTTTTAAAGTGAGAATATCTACTTCAGATACAACTCAGTACATTCTTCTCTATTACAAAATATATCGGCTTTCTTGACATAAACATGATGGTCCTTGTCAGGAGAAAATTCCTATCCAACAGTACAAAACACTGCATTTTTCTACCAGAGTGTTCCCTAACTTAGGAACATTCCAACAATAACGTTCCTCCACATGAAAATTCTTGTTCAGTTGGTAAACTGTATTGGAGATCTAAAACAGAACACTGTTGCCACTTCCCATGCAATTTCCTGTTTGTTTTACACAACATGCAAGTTGTCAAATACTTTTATTAATTAAGTCTCAAGTCATTCTCTGTTGCAATAGGTAACCTTTTGGAGGGACTCCACGATGGGAAGCAAGAATTTAAACTGCCTTGGCAATAAAGAACCTCAAACAGCCTCCTAAGAGTGAGCCACACTGAGCAGAATGCCATTTGAAACAGCTGAATGGAAAGAGTAAAGGTAAGTTTATCTGAAATCCACTTTTTCTTCAAGGTTTTTAGACTTGGCTCCTGACTAAAGCACTGCACACTGGGATTCCGACTGGCAGCTCTCTCCTAAAGCGAGTCATCTTTCCAAAGAGGACTGTTGGTCATTCTCTTTATTTGGAGAACAAGCAGCAGTCAGTGCCTGATTTCATCACCATGCTCATAATAACAAAACTTCAAGCAGACTCAGAGAAAGTTGCCTTTGACACTTTCCACACCCAGAGTCCTTAGAAAAGCATCACAAGCAGCAGAACACAGCTTCCTCTCCTTCCATTTTGTCCTTGCAGTACTAGCATTCCCGAGTTCTCCCTTTCCAACTACATTCCATGAAAAAGTAAAACTAAAAATACAAAATTCTGATGAGAGTTTTGTTAGAAGACAGCTAAAGGTACGTAAAATAAAGTGAGTGACTCAATCTTCATAAAAGCAATTCTGAGAAATTTCTGGTTTCAAGACACTAAAGAACAGCACCATTATTTACTTATATTACCATCATCAACAGATGATCATATTGAAATAGAAACATATCAATGCATCTAATGTGCCAGCAACGACTGAAGAATCAATTAGTTACTGTTGAAAGAGAAGTGTTTAGTCAAAATGAAGACAGAGATGTTCTGATAACTGAACGACCACAGACACAATTATCTGTGTGATCAAAAGCACACAAGTTTGTTTACGGTTTCATAAATTTTTTCTTAATCATATTTAACATTAAAAGTACAGGTAGACATAGAGAAATGACTGCATTTAGGCAGAGATATTTGTTAGGAAATAATTAAAATGGAATATGTTAACACATAACAGAAGTCCTCAAACTTCAAGAGGAAAACAAAAGTCACAGTAGAAATAAGAAAATTCTAGTTTGCAACATATTTATTTGAGAAGTTGTATCTATTTGAAGTCATTAAAAAGAAAAAGATATCATCAAGGGAAAGACCTATGAAAGCTTTACAACCAGGGAACTCAAGAAGAGGCTCCAACGTGTTCATTTCCTGCTTTCACCACCTATTTTAAGGATAAACAAATAAACATAGAACCAAGACATCCAAATTTAACCCAAGTTAATAAAGCTCAAATACTTTGATCTGTTAACTATCCCTGCTAAAGCGTGTAATGGAAAGCACAGCAATGGCAGCATAGTGGTAAAGTCCTAGGTTGCAGTAAGTGAGCATATGCTCAGATACGGCAGCTGTAGACACAGAAACAAAGGAAAGAATCTGCTTACCCTTGGAAGGCCCCAGGTATACAGGGACCTCCAGCAAGATCCTCTTGTCTCCACTGCCAACACTTAAATAAAGTCTGGGAAAGGGTGGATCCTGGCTCCACCCATTCTGGTCAATCAGGCATATTGCTTGCACTTGAGCTCCCTTGGGTTGGCCCTGCCTTCCCACCAGAAGCTCCATCACTGGTTCAAGCCATGACTTACCATTTCCCCTACAAAGTGTCTATAATAACTTTGGCATAAAGAAAAAAAGCAAGAGGGAAAAGATAATGTGAAAACGATAAATAAAGAAAACACAACTTGTATTCACTTTAATCACATCAACCTCAAAAAGAATCTGTAATGGGAATATAATTCCATAGCGAAACCTTCTGTAAACTGGATGTAGTTGTATCACCAGCAGAAACACTCAGGCCTTCACAAAAATCAACAACTGAAGTTGTAAAGGCCAAAAAGCTTATTTATTTTAAACATTTAATTTTAAACAATGGATCAGTTGATTACTCCAGAGAGTGAGAGGTCTCAAAAAATAAAACAAAAAGTAAATAAGCTACTCAATGAAAGAGGAAGTAATGAAATTTCCTACATCCCCTCCTAAACTTCTACAGAGTGTGAATGCCATATGTATGTGGGCAAAAAGTCTTTCCTACTACTCAGATGTTTATTTTTCTTTACTTTTATTAATTTAATTCTTATGTTTATTGGTATCAACTCATCAAGGAAGGCAGGAGGGGAGGAAGAAGAACCAAAGAAATCTTTTCTAACCTTGCCCAAAAATGCTTTTAAAATGTGTTGTTCTGAAGATTCTCTGAGTAAGATTCTAATCAATGGATACTTTTCCCTGCTGGGGACATTTATGTGGCTCAGCTGCTTCAGAACCCATGCAAACACATTGAAGATGATATGAATTATAGATTTTCAGATGTGCTTCTACATCTCTGATTTTGACATCTCATTGTTTCAATGAGGAGCACTTTAAGAGAGCAGGAATAGAAGGAAGCGAGCAGCTGGATCCATGTCATGAGGCAGCTTATGGCTCACAGTTTGCGGATAAGAGTAGAAAAACGTTTTTCCATTGATACATACACATTCTCCTCTTACCACCCCAAACTACAGTGTCAGTATACGTGTTCATTTTCTTGATGCATGGATTTTACATTCAATGCATTTGGGGAGAAAACAGTCTCTATTTTTTCCATATTCTGCGTTGGAAAAAGTGTCTATGGTCCTAAGGACAGTTACAGAAGTAAAAATACGTAAAAACTTCTCAGAGGCAACTGAAATATGATTGCTGTGGTTCTGCTCCTTGTACTCAAAGGCAAACATATGCAGCAAGAATATTTGCCTATAGGCAAGCTCCACACTGCAACTCTGTTTGTCCCATCTATATATTTCTCAGCATTCCAGAATAAATGACTTCAAGTTCCTAAAATATTGTTATAAAATAGTATAAAAAGAAGTATTAGCATGCTATCCCTATTACATTGAGCCTCCAAAGTAAAAGAAGAAAGATGCTCTGTCACTTGGTGACCTTCATACATATCACATACCATGAATTAAATCAGCATAGATCTCATCCATTTGAGCAAATTAATAAGATTCTATTGTATTTTGAAACTGAAACCACATCAGAGATGTCGGTGTTACCAGTGTGCGCTCACAGTTTTTAATCACATGGCATTTAGATCTTCTGATCAATACAATGGACTTCTAGCTCACTCACAAAGATGAAAACTAATGAGCAAAACTAATTTAAATTTGCAAGTTCATCTGTTTATAATGAAACTAAGCATAAAAGACTTTGCCTTTTTTTTTTTTCCTCTACAATGTACATTCTTTTTCCTTCAGATAATTTACACTATCTTTTTAAGAGTTACCTATAGAAAGCAAGAGAATACTTAGTTCTAAAAATTCAATCAACAGCAGCAAAGTGAAAGAAACCTGTCAGATCAGTGATATGAAAAGGTGGGAAGAAAAAGAAGTAGATTCAGAAGAATAATTTATTGTAAACAAGCTTTTTCTAGGTTTCCTTATTTTTTCCCAAGGAATACTTTTTAAAACCATATTTTGTTTCCTTTTGCCATAAGTAAAACATTAAATTTAAGCCAAATATCACTTGCTGGCATCCAAACAAAACAGACTGACAAGTAGAGTGGCTGCCCTATATTCTTTGCAGGAATTATGAGGTCAGAACACATTTTCTGATGGCTATTCAGTGCTATGCAAATTCTCTATATCACAGTTGATTTTATGTTTCTGCTCCAGAAGCAGATAAAAAACAGGAGGAAAAAAGGAACCATAATAATTGAGACATATTTTAAAAGTGATAATATCTAATTAATACACATTAGCTTTCATTAGAGGGCTTATACTGAAACTCGAAACTATTACCTTGCTGCTGATCTAGTAAGAAATAAAGTTCTGCTCACAAAGCCAGCCTTTTCAGGAGGTGCAGAGGAAAAATGTTTTTGTTTCAGTCCATGGTTTTGTTGTTGTTGTTGTTTTGTCCAAATCACAGAATGGCCTGGGTTGAAAAGGACCACAGTGATCATCTGCTATCAACCCCCCTGCTACATGCAGGGTCACCAACCACCAGACCAGGCTGCCCAGAGCCACATCCAGCCTGGCCTTGAATGCCTCCAGGGATGGGGCATCCACAACCTCCCTGGGCAACCTGTTCCAGTGTGTCACCACCCTGTGGCTGAAAAACTTCCTCCTAATATCTCACCAAATCTCCCCTGTCTCCATTTAAATCCATTCCCCCTTGTCCTATCACTATCAACCCATGTAAACAGTCATTTCCCCTCCTGTTTATATGCTCCCTTCAAGTACTGGAAGGCTGCAATGAGGTCTCCCTGGAGCCGCCTCCTTTTTTAATTCAAAGTTCAGAAACTAACATGTACTTGAAATCGCAGGAAAGCTCTGTTCCTTCTATCCATTTGGGCAATTAAAAAATTCATAACTTAATACACTTCTCTGAAATCTACCATTCCTAAAACAGAAAAGACATGAATACGCACACAAAAATTCATTGATATATAGATAGCATTTCTTGTATGGATTTAAAAAGAAAAATGCTATATACACCCTAAATATTTTATTAAAATAAGAACATTTTAAATGACAATTTTCTGCATTTTAATTAAAATTTTAAATATGAATATGAGGTAGGTTCCTGTTTTGTTTATTTTTCTTAGGAATTTAAGTGACAGATTGTATTTAAATTTAAATCAACCAGTTTTAAAGGTCACTGATCAAGACAAATCATCTGCCTCCTAGAAAAGTGACTGGAGACGGGGGAAATAAATGAACAAGCATCAATTTATTATTTCTTTAATGACAATTCTTTCACATAAATGAGAAAGATGCCAAGGAAGCTGCACAATGGGGAATATTTGGTGCCTTGCCAACAGTAACTTCTGCTAGAAAGTGAAATAGACTTTTGGAAAGAGAACTTGTGATTAGAACAGACACACATACTTGATGTTGTTTAAGGGAAAAAAAATAATGCATTGTCAAGAAAATGATCCATGTAACTTGACAGGTATTTTCCCACTCTAATTGTTAGGACTGCCTCAAACAGCAGCGATAAGATACCACGAAAGAAATTATCTCGTTTCAAGTTAAAATTGTGTCTGCTAGCAGAGCATGCTTACATTTTAGACGTTTGCTTGTAACAGTCCTACACCCTTTAAAAATGTCTAATAATTAGAATTCAAATTTGGAACAACAATGACAACAATTCTTCTGTAGTCATAAGAGTACTATTAATTTAATCACGGTAAAATGAAAATGCTTATCTACTATAGATATAGAAATAAATACGTAAAGATAGAAATATATAGCTAAATAATACTGATACTATAATCAATTTTTAGAGAGAGTAAGACTAATTAAATACCAAAGAATATTCCTCCTAAATGAAACTTTGAGATTTTAAAGAGCAAGAACTGTGTTCATGATTTATTCTCGCTATTTCCAAATGTTATTCTGCAATCCAGACTAGTGCTTAGGCTGTTCTCCACCATCACCTTCACAGAAACAGAGACGTTTCACACCATTGTAAATGTAATTCTAAAGGAGTTATGTGAAGTCAAATATGGCATTGAGATTTAAATAAGTTGACATGCAACAGAACTGCTTACAGAAAATATTTAAGAGGTGAGCAATAAATTCAACAAACTGCTAAGCATCTTTCTAATATATAGTTCCTTCTATATAGGTACTATATCATATTTTGGAAGGTGGAAATAGAATATCTCACTGCAGGCCCTTGATTTCTGATCCTTATAAACGTGAGAATTTGGCCACTGAAATGCCATTAAGTCTTTGTCTCAAGTAGTTTGGGTTGATTTGAATTGTTGCTTCAGAGAGTAAGGAAACAGGTTTTTACAGGAATGATTCGGTGAATTCCTAAGGCAGAGCCCCAGAGAAGGTAAACAGAGGCCTAGGAATCCAACTTTCAACAGTAAGATATTCAATAGCTCCAAAAGCTGATGCAGAAAAATCCACATTTCACAAGATGCCGAGGGTGGGAAAGATCTCCTTTGGATAGATTTTTGACAGACCAGACTCACAGTGTGAGCGAGTTTGAGGGGGGTAAAAATAAATAAATACTGTTCAAGAACAAATTCTCAGAACCTTCCTCTTGCAATAAATCTCAGATCTTAAAAATGAGCTCCACATGTGGTGCAAATGCAACCTTTCACTTTCCTTCAAAAGAAAGACTGAGCTAGTGGGAGACCATGGGAATTGATTTAAGCTCTTCCACTTAATGGAATAAGGACACTAAGCTTGGCGTTTAATACTAAGCAAAGAGGTACACATGATTCCTTCAAATTCTCTTCCTTATTTCCTATTCCTCACTACTTAGTATAAATGGTCTCAAAGTTATGTTCCTAACAAAGCATAAGTTATAAACCCAAATAAAGATGTGTTTGAAAGAAGAATGCATTTCTAGAGCATGTTCCTCCTCAGTGCCAGGCCTCAACCCAACACATCTAACCCTCGCGTGCAATAGCCACTTACCACTGACATAACCCAGAGAAATTCTTCCTGCTAAGTCTAGAGAGGATAGCATAGCAGAGGATTACAATTTAAACAGCTGCTCTTACCACTTTTTTCTGACCTCAAGAGGTCTAACTCTGTACAAAGGTTGTTAACGCTGCTGGCGCTGCTCACCTGCATAACAACAAAAACCAATTCATTCATGCAATTTTCTTTTTCTTTTCTATTTTATGAGGTCCAAGACACTGAATTACTTTTCTAAGCTATTGTAAAATACTTCAACAGCAAATTCAGACACTGAGAAGTTGCAGTACTGAAACTGAATTCCAAGATTCCTATTTGCAAAACTCTGGGCTGCATACAGAAATAATCAGAACTAAACAAGCAATGACTAATTAATTTTTCTTCACTGAAAATCATTAAGCAACTATAAAATACACATTCTATTAAACTACTGATTTCTTCAATAAACAAATCATGTGAAGAAAGAAAACGGTCAGTGGAAAAAGAGGTTAAAACATCTTAGAGTAAACCAAGGCATTTTGGTTCAATACTGATAATTACGAGTGCAATGAAGCTGTCAAAAATATCATAAGTATACACAGAAAACTGGATCAAAGGGAACAAAATAATTCAATCATTGCTTAGAAAAGCTGGTTTAGGAAGATATACTCATTCAAAATTTTTATGTTTTAGGCAGGAAATGATATTACTACTTAATT
This sequence comes from Gallus gallus, assembly GCF_016699485.2. Lineage (NCBI taxonomy): Eukaryota > Metazoa > Chordata > Aves > Galliformes > Phasianidae > Gallus > Gallus gallus. The sequence goes on from NC_052535.1 coordinate 87,442,818, forward strand.
TTATTTTATTTTTTTTAACTTTTTTTGATGGTGGGTGTTCTGACTCAAGCAGAACTGTCCCCAGTGAGTTGCTTCTGATTCAGGTTCTATACATCTCCAATGGATTCTCTTCTAAACATCAGCATGAGTTTTCCAAAAAGGGAAACCAAAGAGTATTTCCAGCTGCTGTTTGCACTTCCCACCACACGCACCACGGATGACTAATGGTGCCTGAGCTGCAGCAGCAAGATGTGGGGACTCAACTCTCTGCAGGTGAAACTGTGCACTGCAACACCCACAGCAGCAATTCCCATTCTTTATTTTAACAGTTACCAACCTGAGTCAAACTGAACTGGTGGAAGAATAGATGGGAGGACACTGCAGATAGAACTGAGCTACAGCTGATCTAATGGATTTGCTAGTGTGAACTTCTGTTTACAAATGGTTGTTGGATATATCACTTCCCAGAATACCTGCTGGACAACAGAAACTGCTATTTAAAATATACACATAAAAGCCTAGTATAGTTTTTATAACAAGTTTCTTCAAACGTGAAGCCTGCAACTTCATATCATTAGCAAGATTTCTACAACAGTCACAAAAGCACCATGACTTAAATGCTTAGAAGGATTTATTATAACCAGAAAGAAGAAACAAGGATACTTTTGAATAAACTCTGTACAATTATTTCCTGTACCTAATAACAGGCCCTGGATTTTCCTCCACCAGCCTAGCAGATCTGAATCTCCAGACAGGGAGCCAAGAAATCCCTTCCTGCCTGTTGTGCTGAATCCAGTCTTATCTCTGCAGCTCCCAGCTGGGATTTCTTAAGCACTTAATACTTCATGTCACATAAAGAAGTTTACTGTACAGATAGGAAATTCAGCATTTAGGCAAATCAGTTCTCTTCAACACAAGAAATATTTATGTTAGGTTTAAAATTCTATTTTTTTAAGACAAATTTTGACAACAGATGCATTCTCAGGCCTCTTTAAGCTAGCAATTAATTTAAATATTTTTAAACCCTTTTAAAAATTATTTTAAGTTTTTTTAGTCTATGAAAATATCTCAGATTTGTACTTGAACTATTTCACAAATAACACATAGAACATCCCAGACTCTCAATATAATGGGGTTAATATCAAATATTAGTCAAATATGCTCTACTTAATGATATTATGTGCTGATTTATAATTCAAAGTTCATTAAAGGGTACGCATGACAGAAGAGAAGGCTGCTCAATGACCTCATTGCAGCTTTCAAGTACTTAAAGGGAGCCTACAAACAGCAGGGGAGTCAACTCTTTGCAATGGTAGATCATGGCAAAACAAGGGGAAATGGTTTTAAGCTGAAGGAGGAAAGATTTTGTTTGGATATCGGGGGAAGTTCTTTACTATGAGAGTGGTGAGGTGTTGGAATAGGCTGCCTAGAGAGACTGTGGATGCCCCATGTCTGGAGGTGATCAAGGCCAGGTTGGATGGGGCCCTGGGCAGCCTGGACTAGTATTAAATGTGGAGGTTGGTGGCCCTGCCTGTGGTGGAGTGGTTGGAGCTTCATGGTCCTTGAGGTCTATTCCAGCTCAAGTCATTCTATGATTCTATGATGATATAATGATGGTGACAAAAATATTAAGTTATCTGATGACTCATACTTCTCCTCAGGTTTCTATTAGCACTACGAAGGCAGCAATAAACCGCAGCTCATCAATATAAAAAGTAACTAATAGTTTTTTTAACGTACATCTCCATACAGATTGGAATGGAGATGTACATTAACCTATGCAGAAAGCTTGCTTAGCCTTGCAGGTAACCTGAACAAAGCTATCAAGAAATTAATTTTTCACTTATTCAGTGTATCCTCTATTTTAATTCAATAATTGATACACATCACACAAAATATCTTCTACACCAGATATGCCATTTAAGAATATCTGCACAGCAAGTTTCCATGTAGAGCAACTGGTAACATTCAGGTTACAATCACTCAAAAGGATGCTTCACTTTCTTTTTACAGTAACTAATGAGCTTTGATCAAATCAAAGGCTTTTAATACCTATTACAAGTCTTTTCCAGTCCCAATGTCAGGTTGCCATAATCAATTTATCTATGGCCTCAAGAGAATCTGTTTAGACACTGGTATCCACTGCCCAAGGAGGTTGTGGATGCCCCATCCCTGGAGGCATTCAAGGCCAGGCTGGATGTAGCTTTGGGCAACCTGGTCTGGTGGTTGGCGACCCTGCACATAGCAGGGGGTTGAAACTGGATGATCATTTTGGTCCTTTTCAACTCAGGCCATTCTATGATTCCATGATCGTTTCTTATGTAGAAGATAATTTTTCAGCCTCTTCAGGCTGGTAATCCATTACTTGAACTGAAATACTTTTCCAAACACCTCATATTTTCTACAGGGAAAAAAAAAAAGTAGGTAAAGTGATTAAAACTGAGAACACCACAAGGTAAACACACAGAACAATAAATGTAGGTCAGCCATAAAATCTGAGTTATTTGGTAAATAGGGTTGATTCAATAAAATTGTTTCAATATTACCAAATGTGAAAGCATAAAGCAAAAAAAGAAAAAACAACAATACTAGTTTCAGGGTTGTATAGCCATACTACGTTTAATCCTGACATCCAGATATCATCTTTTTTATATTATTATCCCACATCTCACTTTCTGTACTTTCAGTTAAAGGCAATTTTATTTCATCGTATGTTCTCAGAAAACTATTACAAAGATAGTTTAGCTTTTTGGCAAAGGTAGTGCTTTCTCAAAATTCTTCCACTAATTCACTTTTCTACACTGTATTGCTCATCTTCGCTTTCAAAACTTTTTGAAACTTTACCAGACACCTACTGGGCTGTAGCTTAATGAGCCTTCCCTTCTGCGGTGGTGATGGTTTCAGCAGCATCTACTTATCCCTCACCACTACTTCCCACACCTGAGTTGTGCTCTGAGTTCTGCTCATATAAATATTTCTTCAAGTGAGTAATGAAATAACAAAAAAAAAAAAATCCAGTCTTAAAATAAGAATTTTAAAAAGGAAAGTTAATTTAGCACAGATCAGATGTGCACAAATAGTTATAGCACAGCTCAGGAGGCAGTGCAGAATGAGAATCAACAGCAGCTGCTTAAGTCAACCCTAGAGGCAACTAATTAGAAAATAAGCCTTCAGCAACAGGAAGTTGATTTCAGCTACAAATATCCCATAAAGCAGCTAAATTGTTAAAGACATAGCTTTGCACCTTCTCATAAAGCTGCTCTTGACATCTACAAGGAAACTATTCCAAAACTCCATCTCCACATTGCTTTCTTTCACTTTCCTCCTAACACACAGTGCAGCCACAGACAGAAAAGATATACTGTGGATAGATAGGATAAGTTGTTGTCACCAAGCTTTACCTTGCTACCACGGCTAACTTCGTCTGTGTTAGCATTCCATCCGTATAAACCCAGCTGTTGCCCTTCACTTGAAATGGAGACAGAATCTATTTTTGTCGGGTGTTTATACAACACTTAGCTCAAACAGAACGAGACCTTTCTCCAAGACTCAAAATAAATGATAATAAAATATACAAAAATCAGCCTCCCATTCACTCTCAAAAATCATAGAAAACTTTATTATCCACGTGTACAGCAACTGCAACAGGAAATTCTCTTACTTCCCCTACACCTCCAGCCATATTTTTAAACACAGGAGTTAAGCCTAGAAGCACTAGCACTCATTGCAGATCACATTCTTGCTGTACTTATGCAGTTCTAGAAAATGAAATAATTAAATAGACACACAAAAATCTCCATTCAGAGATTTCAGAGATTACTAAGCAGATACAACTTATATTGAATTTTAAGTCACAAGAATTATATACAATTATATATTGAACCTGCAATTGTTACTCTCTTTAAGCATACACATAGAATTAAAGACAAAATAATTTAAAAAAATTAGCCCATAAATTAACTAACTTTTTTAATCATATCTCTAACCTGACATTTCCTTCAAGTTGAACAGATGGGTTTGGATTATTTAAGCACTGTTTTTACTTGTTGTATACCCTCCTGAACAGGTATTTTTCTGCAGTGCAGATTTGATTGGTTCAAGATAGACCCTCCATGTAACACTCTTATAATGAGTAAATTATTACCATTTAAAATGGCAAGACTGTAATGAAAACTTAATATGCTTTTTATGGTAGTGCTGAAGAAACTGATGACATGTTTAAGTCGATCCTGATTTTTACTCACACCCTCAGGCAAACCAGCAAAAACACAACAAACAGTGTTATTTTACTAAATGTATTTACAATGAGCAATTTTCTTCTTTGAAAATGACTGACCTGAAGGAATACTCCATCCTAGCAACTGCCAACCGACACCAGGTACTACAAGCATTTCAATTCACCCAGGATTTCCTATTATTGATTGGTGGTGAAAGAATCAAGAACACTGAGGGAGACTTAAAATCAGTCTTAAAAAGCCAGGAGCATGCGAATTTTAAACACAAGAAAAGTATAGCAACTTCATAGAAACTGATGGCTAGCCTGCTACATTTGTAAAGCAGTTCAAACATCGCCTGTACTGAACTTGGAATCATAGGATGGCCTGGGTTGAAAAGGACCTCAAAAATCATCTAGTGTCAAACCCCCTGCTGTCGGCAGGGTCACCAACCACCAGACCAGGCTGCCCAGAGCCACATCCAGCCTGACCTTATATGCCCCCAGGGATGGGGAATCCACAACCTCTCTGGGAAACCTGTTCCAGTGCATCACCTTCTTTCAATGTGTCAGCTTCTAAGAGGATGCTCAGAACACCTGCTGACTTCAAGGAAATCTGCAATCATGAGTTAGAAACTGCCTTGATTGCAGACATTTGTACCCAGAAGTAGGACCGCCTTTGCCTTGTGAAAGCATACTATGCAATGAGTGAGAGAACAGTACTTAAGCCTTGCAGACGTAAATCTCCATTTCTGAGAAGTATAAAGCAAAAGGGTATGAGACAAACATACAGAAATAACTCAAGTTATTTGTTTTTGTCCCAGCTCCAGAGAGGGAAAAGACTGGCTGACCCTTTTGAAAATGCTGAAAAATTCATTCCCTGTATAACTTCCCTACTCCATAAACTGAACTACTATCATTCTTTAAGTGCCATACTGGTATCAATATATTTATTTGGAATCCGACATGGAAGTTCCATTATTTCCTATTTTAGGACAATAACCACGGAATGGATCAGGCTGAAATGAACCTTAAAGACCATCCAGTTCCAAACCCTGCTGTGAGCTGGTTGCCGCCCACTAGCTCAGTCTGATTATGGCCCCATCCAACCTGTCCTTGAATGCCTCCAAGGATGGGGTATCCACAACTTTTTTTGGCCTCTGTGTGCTGTTCAGGCTCTTTTTCATTGCTTTCCACTTGTGATTTGTCAACTGCTTTTATATCCTGTGAGACATTAACATTTCAATCAACAGTACTGTAAAGATCCTAATACTTAGTTTTCTACTTCACAGCATTCGTTTTCCCCTTAGTACTTTTTCTTCCATATGAAATCTATTTGCATGCGGACCTTGATCTCCATGGTGCTGCTCATCAGTCCTAAGAGGCTGTCTGGACACTTTCACCTGTATGTGTAACCTGCAGGAAAATCATCATGCAGTCCTCACGGAGAAGGAATGAGAAAGTGAACCCGGTTTCCCAAGAGCCCATACTGTGAATCCACATTCACTTCGAGTTCCACAATGTGAATCCACATTCGCTTCTATATTCACACACATCTTGGAGAAAAGGAGGTGAAGAGTAAAGTGACTATTCACTAATGACAGGAAAAAAAAAAATATTTAGAATACTCCACTATAAATCTCACTAAGCAGAACTGCAGGTCTTATATTTGGTGACTGGGGTCAAAGATGCCATATGAAATTATATTTTGTACCACTGCAGAATATGGTACATTGGGAGAAGCAAACCAGTTTCACATGTAAAATGATTTAAGTTAGCAATTGATACTGAAGTCACAGCTGGAAGTCGTTGAAAAAGCAGCTCTGCACAGCTTCATTTGGAAAGGAAAAAAGATGGGGAGTTGAATACTAGCATGTCACTGCTTGAATTTGTTACAAATCTAATCTTTAATGTTGTGTGTGCTTCCTTCTGCAAAAAGGTCTACTAGAACTACAAGATGTATTTGTAAAGTCTCCATGAGAAGCACTGAATACTTTCTGTATGAGAAGAGTCTAAACAGACTTCAATTTTCAACATGAAAAAGGAAACTGACAGAATAAAAAATTAAAGATGGAAAGAATGGAGGTTACACTATTTTATATGACTTAAAAGACTTAAAAGCACCTCAGAAATTCTTCAGTAAACAGTTTTAAAAGCATTAGAAAGGAATTACTTCTCCCCTCAAATCTGTGGAGCCAGTTGCAGTAGAATGTTTCAGAGATGAAGGAGGCAATGCTAATGACGGAAGTTATGAAACATTAATGTAGCTGTCTTCATTTAGAAGTTATCACCCAGATGCTACCCTGAGATTCACGAAACCCACAGGCAGCTATTACAGGCTGGGATAGAACAACCAGGAAAGAATCAGCCCGTAAACATCCTCTTTGTTTTCAACCACTGCTACGGAAATAATACCACATTTTGCTATTAAGCATGGTGATTACAGGAAAAAAATGTCAAAAAGAGTTGAAGAAATCAACATATACATAATTTGGACTTAGGCAGGCATTGATATTTCACACATCTTGTCAGATGAGCTCACGTTTCTGCTAAAAAGCCTCTACTTGTTCCAACTCTTTGACAAGCTACTTAATTGTCGAGGAGCTTCATCAGGAGTTTGGGATTCAGTTCTTAGGCATCCTCGTGTTTGTGTTTAGGGTTAAGAATCAAAGTTCTTTCAATATTATCAATGCAAGCACATCTAAAAATGTTTACAAACCACTATGGATGATAATTGTAGTCATAGTACAGTTCTATGAAATAATCAGTTCATCCCAATATCAGCAGATTTACAAAGAGAGCGCTTCACAAGTCTAAATAAAACTTTCCTAACTTGTACATCTGTTAAAAGCAAAAATAAACAATTTTTAAAAAAATTCCCCCAAACAATAACAACAAGCTACATGCTCTGATTCTATGATTCTATGCTCTGCTTTACAAAGCTGGATTTCATTCACAAATGTATCAGGTTTTATTCTCAACAGATGACTCACTGCATATTCGTTGCCTTCAGTCTTCAAACATTTGGTTAATATATGCAGGAAACACAGAGCTACAATAATTTGCTTATAAAAAGGAAGGTTTTTTAGGTTTTGAGGAGCTTGCAAAATAAAAAAAAAATTCTTTTCTTGATAGAAGAGAATAATTAGTTAGAAAGGTATACTTTCACTGGGGTTTATCCATGCCTCACACAATAGTAGAGAATAGTAATGAGAAATTTCTACTTTTATGAGAGCATTGATTAAGTTTGGTCCAAACGCAAAGGGAAATGTCAACTAATTAGTGATAGTGATTGAGATTACTTACTTATTTACATAAGAAAAAATAAGATAACAAAAAAGTATAAAATAATAATAATAAAAAAAACATTTTAAAACAATGCACTGCTTTTGGCCAAAAAGTAAAGGAAAATACTGAAACCAGTAAAAAAAAAAAAAAAAATGTACTCAGTCTTTTATCACAGCCTATTTTTATGCTATTTGACAGTGAGCCACCCTAGCAGCTCCTAAAAAGTACAAACGTAACAAATCTTAGCTTTATTGCCCTTTTCATAGAAAGTTCTTCAAAAGCTCATGTTTCATCTGTCTTCCTACTCAACTTCTTTACTGTACTTCAATGTCAGCTTTTTAGGCATCGAAGTATTTTAAACTGCCTTTCTTTTTGTTTCCCAGTTGCATCTAACCTCCTTCATAAGAGAAATTCCTTCTACTCATTCTTGTTTCTTAAATGCAAGCCAGAAAAATACCTCAATTACTTTTTAACTCTCCATTCTGCACACAGCAGAAACTTCTGAATATCAAATCAAATAAAGAGGAGGAAATAAAAACAGTTTTAAGACACAAGACAGCTTCTCACATTAACAGAGATTTCTATCTATATTTCCTGTGTTATGCTCAAAAGCCCTCAGACATAAAGACATATGAATTTACCTCTTCTAGAGCAGAAGTAAAATCTACAATTTCCTTAAATTATGCAATAGGCTTCAGTCTATATCAGCCATAAACATTCCTCAAATCCGATTCCAACGTCCACATGCCTTCTGTTAAGGGAAAAGGAAAAGTAGGAAGACCATTTTTTCAAGCTGAAGTCATATTTAACCCTCACAGGAGCAGATGAAATAAAGAATTGACAATAAATTGACGGTAAATGACTGTTTACGAGGGTGGATAGTGATAGGACAAGGGAGAATGGTCTCAAACTGAGACAGGGGAGGTTTAGGTGAGATATTAGGAGGAAGTTTTTCAGCCAGAGGGTGCTGACACACTGGAACAGGTTGCCCAGGGAGGCTGTGGATGCCCCATCCCTGGAGGCATTCAAGGCCGGGCTGGATGTGGCCCTGGGCAGCCTTGTCTGTTGGTTGGTGACCCTGCACATAGCAGGGGGGTTGAAACTCAATGATCATTGTGGTCCTTTTCGACCCAGGCCATTCTATGATTCTATGATAAATAAGTAAAAGGAACAAGACATCTACATAGGTCCTACCAACCTGTGCTAACTGATGCTACTCTGACTTCTTGTGAATCTTCAACAAACTGAAAATTCACCTCTGCTTCCACAACCTCCAGAGAAAGACTTTTTTACATCTTAGTGTAAGTGTCCTTTTGATCTGCTGCCACACAGAGTTGAGAAATAGAACTGATAAATTGGAGCATACATTATTATCTTTATCCTTGAAGCATTTTCAGTATGTGTGCTTCACTGTATTTTCTTTAAGGTTTCTTTTCTAAGATACTCTGAATATAATGGAGGGAGATTTTGGCTTGCTCTTCCTTAACTCCTATTAAATGTGTTTATGATCATATCCCATTCCATCATCTCTCAGTTCAAAATTTAACTTCTACGGGAACTGCACTTCTCCATCTCAAAGGGATCTCAGCTAAAGCAGAATATCGTATATCAGCAGCAAGACAGAGGCCTTAATATTTATTATCATTCAAACTTCTTATTACCTGAATCAATTACTTGGCCTCAGCCCCCAGGTTATGAGTCTTAAAATATGACAGTATTCAATAAACATTAAAAAAGAAACCACTGAAAATTGTTTTTCTGTACCTCATGCCATACAGATCTTTGGCAAAAGGAACAAAGATTGTTATTTTCAAATAACATTTCTATTTAAATTGATCACAAGAGCTTGTAATTGTCCAGGGAAATTACTCTTTTTTTCCCCTCTCCCCTCCTGCTCTATTTATCACTGTATTACTGTAGAAAATAGTAGATCTGCTCTTTGTGGAGGTGCCACTGCTTGACCTCTCCATGCAAATTACACAACAGTGCTTAAGGCAGATAAAGCTCAAAATGACAGACATGTGAGCTGCAGGCTTCCAGGTAATAAAAAACATAACCAAAAGGCCCCCAGTTTGTTTGCCTCTGAATTCAGTCTTTTCGACAGATGCTGTACAAGTCTAAATGAAGAAAGAGACTTGTTGTGCTGTAAGAAAAATCTAATTTATTTATTTATTTCTTTGCAACAAAATAAGTTGAAACCTTAATAAATAAATAAAAGGAATTTCATTTTATTGCTCCTGGTCTGTCACCTTCTGGATTTAAGCGGAAGCAGAAATGTGGAAATGCAAGATCCTTCATCATTTCAGAATTTAGATGGAACTGCACTACAATAAATCAGTGCTCTGGGCTGCAACAGAAAAGCCGTTGTGAAGCCAACAATAAAGTAAACAGTGATTTAATATCAGTCCCACCTCACTGAGCCGTAGGTGGCTGCTACCAGAAAAAGGAGAGCCATCATCACTGACAAAACTGCTTCAGCCTCCCTGCAATTGAGAGCACTGATTGGGGCAGAAGGGCTGTAAAATTCGGGAGTTAACAGAAAAAAGCCTCACCATGGGTAAAAAGTGACATTCTTTCTAGGGGACAGGCAGCTGTTGCTAAGAAACTGTTTACAGACAGACTCTCAGATCCTGCTGGTGTATCTATGAAAATTAGGTCACTCTTGGCTCTAGGTAGGAGTAATCTTTGTTGATATAAAATCCTCTGCATCTTTGCTTCATGGTTACTGTCAGTAGTTAATAGTGCTTTAGGAAGGCTGTTTAGATGGTCCTTTTACCAACAAGCACACATTCCCCACCACAGAACTGCAGATTTAAATGACCTGAAGGGTCAGCAGTGGATTCACATCCCCATGCACTGCAGGATCAGAATGCTGGCTCCAGGCTCAAATGAAACTCATAGAAGGGGGCTGGCATCAAAAGTGCAACCCAAAAAGTGGGAAGAAGGTGTAGTTCATCTTCACACCTCTCTCTTAATTGCTGTGGGGAAAAAAGCATGGAAAGGAAGGAAAGAACATGCCAGTAACAGCAGGCCAGGAACAATCTCAGTGCTGCTTTTAATGAAGCCTGGTCTGCTAAAAATGAAAGGGGAAAGGCCACAATATTCTCTCTTGAAGCCACAAGGAACAAAGTTTGCCTTGAAGAAGAGAAGGCAAGGTCTGAATCTGATCATTTTACCCAGGGAAACAGCATAAGGGGCTCCTAACTATCTAAAACAAAGTAGAATTCACTGCACAGAGAAAACAAATTAGTTCAGAGAAGATGGGGAAGAAAAATTGTATCAATCCAGAGTTGTTTTTGTTTTTTTTTTTTTCTCTGCATAAATAATCCAAGCATGAGCAGTTTTTCTCATATAAATAACTGCATTTATAAGAAGCCTCAAGTAAGAAGGCTCTTATATCATTATTCACTTAAAAACCACTCCAAAAATTCAGACAAATCACTGCTTTCTAACTGAAAGAAAATAAAATGCACTGCTTGTGGTAATAAACAGCTCATTGTCATCATTCTGGAGAAAGTCATTTTTTCTCTTCACTTAAAAATAAATGCAATGTGGACTTGTTTCCCTATATTAAGCAAAACACATGAAATGAAAACAAGGACAGTAAGCACCACTGCACCGAACTGAAGGTAGGAAGGGTCCAGGTGTGATAGCCATAATCCCCCACAACAAAATGATATTTTAGGACCAACACCCATCTGGTTTAAACTGAGGGGCACATCTCAGGGGTGTTAACAAAATGCCCATTCTCAGTAGCATCAATATAAGGTCACTACACCAATTAGCAGGCAGAAAAAGTAAGGATCATGAAGCGCTTGTAATTTAATCACCGTTGCTCATTTCAAAGGACAAACACAACTCTGAGTTCGGAGGAGTGACAAGGATGTTCTTGAGACAACTTATGCGTACTAAAGCTGGAGGTAACATATAAGATGTGTGCTTTAGTTTCAAGGGTTATCACAAGTTCTGGCTCTTGGAACAATCTCCCAATGTGCTGGAAAGATAGGCAAATACAGCAACAAAAATGCCAAAAGCCTCCTAACAACTAATCAGCCAATGATGGAAGGCAATGCAGCTTAAGTACATCAAGCTGGCTTTATTATCTGCAAATTGATCTAGAAACATACTTTCAATAAAAATAACCACAAAAAGAATGCTAATTATTTACAAAATTGAAGATAACGTGGCCTATTTCCCAGTGGTTCATAAAGCTGTGCAGGAGAGTTGTGAAGCGTGGAGGAAAGGCCAACCTGATTTTTATTCATGTCCTTCCGTGCTTATCTACATGGAAAACAGAATTCTTTTTCCATTTAGCCCTGTCAGGTTTTTCAGGTTTTAAAATAACTGCTAATGAAATCACAAGCCTTCACCATGAAAAATAGTTACAAAAATAGCAAAACGACAGCAAACACCGGACTGGAGCAATGCTGAGCCAGTCTGTAGCAAAAAAAAAAAGCATCTCCTTACATTCAGTTGTCTTGAAATAAAATGTAAGGAATAATAGATCACACTTTACTAAGGCCTCAATACAATGATAAGAATTTGTTAGCACAGCTCTTAAAAACCAATTTTTCCCCAGGCTTAAGAACATAATTTAGAATAAAATAGTTCAGCAATAGAACTGTTTAGCACTATAGCAGCTATTAAATCTGGAAATCACCTGAAGCATTCATAATTTATTATAATAAGCAATAAGGTTGTCTATTTTTCATCTTTTCATTGTATTCAGCAAAACTCAATTTAAACACATTCTGATGTTTTTAAACATTAAAAACCCCCGCTACTACCAACACATTTTTCACTAAATTATTTAGAATTATGTAGACATACAGTTTTGGAATGAGGTCTGGGCTAAGGTTTAGCATCTACAGTTAAACAAGCAAACAAACTTCCCTTAACAGAAATAAAAGGTATACTTCCCAGATTCCAGCACTTAGTTGTGATTAAGCAGTGCAGGGACTGAATGTGGCAGTGGCAGTATTGCAACACTAATTTTCATCACAAACCTTTATCAAATTCTTATCATTCATTCACTGGAATCCAAAACTAAAAACCACAGTATTTGGTCTTAAGACACGAAAAGATCCCTGGAAAAGCAAATAATGAAACCTTTCCAACACAATGACAACTACCACCAGCTTCGACATAAGTTGCATTTCACCTTGGAATATTTTCAGTAGTACTTGCTGCACTTAAGAGACATCAGCCCACAGTGAATTTAGATTCTCCATACAGGAAATCTGCATATTAGATATGCATACTGACAGTAAACCTAATTTTAAGGCAACAACACTAATTTTCCTTATTTTCACCAAATTTCATTATTATTTACTGTACTTTGCCACCTTAAGACTAACCAAGAATTTTGCTTCTTTCCATGGAAGAAACCACCCACATCAGTGCAATTGGAGAGAAATCTAATGAAACTCATCAGATAATTCCATGCTCTGATACCACGTTTCTCACTCTGAGATGTTGTACAAGACAGTCATGACAGATACGGATGAGGTCTTGCACAGCACCTAACAAGAGTAAGTAGAACAACGCCAGGCATCTACAGCAGCATGCTGCGAGTTCATGTTAGTCCACCAAGTCCATCTGTAATGTTTTGCCCAACTGGCCCAACATGACAGAACTGGTTTCTCACTTCATCAGAAAATCTATCTTTAGATCAAAACAGGAACATACATAAAATAGCTCATTAAGATGAACATTTGAGCAGAATGCACTACCTATTTGTGGCAGATGAGAAATGGATGCAAGAAGCTCTGATGTACTGGACACTGAGTGTTCTTTTTTCTTATCCAAATGTTGAAATGATAAGAGGCCCCTCACATAAACCACTTGCTAGAACACAGAAGAAGTACACATCAATGCTCACAGCAGCTCTGTGAGATAACACAGGAAAGTTTTCTAATTTTCCAGTGCTTTAATCAACTTATGTACAAGGGCTGCACCAAAAGTAATGCCTCCTGTTTTATTATGTCGGCCTATGATATCAGACGTGGATGTTGGTAGTACGGCAGTAGAGGTTGAACCTTCCCACCAGTATTCCATTTTGTTACTGTGTGACAGCAGAGGGGCAGTCTGACAAAATGGCATCTGGCATGGAAGTGCATCTGAAGCAAAGATATGTCATTGAATTCCACCATAGCTAATGGTGGTGATTATGCTGAAAAATAGTGTTTTGTAGCCAAGAATTTATCAAATAGTGTTATTGTACTCTGTGTCTATTGTAGTTACCATGAAAACAGATAGGAGGCATTACTTTTGGAACAACATATGTATCATTTTAATACCACACAAGACTGGATTTGGCCACACCAAATGTAGAAAATATTGACACATTTCCTGACCAAAGGCAGAGACAGGACTGAGAGTGTTGAGTGAGATGTTTGCAACATTAATTCTGTCATTACTTTTAAAGGACTGAGGTTTTCACCTTGCAGAAGCAGAATACCCTAATATGTCCTTTAGCTAAGATGCAGAGAAAGCTGCCTATAATGCTGAAAGAAGCCCTCCATAATGGCAATGCAAAGTTTTTCTTGGTTTTTGCACATTTCATCAAACTGCAGAAATATAATTCAGATTTGGGACTAAGGTTTTGTATGGGTGCACTTGGTTTTAAATGAATAAAAGTAGTTCATCTTCTCAAGTCTATTTTTCCTTTCTATTTACCTACTCTCTCCTCATTTAAAGAAGCTCTAGGTACATGAAGCTGTTGAAAGTCTTCCTGCAACACACCTTTCCTACCACAGCCGTGCTTCGTCTGCATTTCCTATAGCTTTACTGGTCAAAAGGTAACTTCAAATCTAAGCACCTTCTGGTCCTTCCTATATAAACATTGGTGAAAATTATTAAAATTATGTGAGTGATTTCAAAATTCTTTCCGCACTTAGTTGATCATAGTTTTATCCCATTTTTAATGAAGAACAGTAATAAAAGAAAAATCCAAACAGTATCGTCAAGAGCTGAGTAAGTAACACCACAAAATCTTGGAAACCCAGGTTCACATCGCCCAGTTCAGATCACAGAGTTCAAGCACACCTGAAGAATTCTTTAGGCTACCAATGGGTTATTTCTTTGCAGAGTGCAGCCTTCGGTCCTTCCCTAGAAGCTACTCCTTATAAGAACTGAATATAGTGACTCCCCTGCCTCCTAACTGATCTTTTTATGGAAAAAAAAAAAAAAGAAAGAAAAAAAATCAGTGAAGAAGCTGTTCTTGGGCTCTGTCATTCTGTTTGTTTGTTTCTTTTGGCTGCTTGTCAACCACTCCACAAAAATAAACTCATTAAGCTAACAGGAGACCTGAACGCACTCATGTTGTCAGTTCATCTCTGCATCATTCTCACGAGCAGAAAAGCTCTAAAACAATTCACGTTAAGCTGACTCTACCCTTAAGATGCAACCAACTTAGGAAGGGTTTGTTAACTTGAAGTCAATCACTCACAGAATCTGAAATTAAGGGAAAATTTTTGGCACCTGCCAAGCCAGAACAGTCCTGAAACTAGCAGGAAGGAGAACATGGAGTGCAGAGCCTCAAAAAAGCAACTGCATTTGTGCCACCACTACAGCTCCTAACCTCATTCTGCTTGCAAGCCTTCTATTTTTGCATCCAAACCACAACAGTTTTTGTGTGTTAAATCTGTCCACGCATCTATGATTTTCTTTTGCTGCCACCAAATTTGTAGCTTGCTGAACTTGTACCCAGCTTAAGGCTCACATGAAGGTGAGTACTCAGTGATGTTCCTACTTAAAAGCAAAAAAGAAGTCTACTTAGCTCCCACAATTGCTCAGCTTTCTCAACTACTTCAAGACATTAATTCTGAAGACTTTTTGGCTATGTTTGCATAAAATGAAATTTTACTCTTCTGTTTTACTCTGCCATTGTTCATTAGGCTACGGCACAGCATTTGAGATCACGGGGTAACATACAGCCCCTTCAGTTGGTGCTCCAAGAAGACTCTGCGAGAAGTAAGCTGATTGTTTCTCTGGTCACAAAAAGGAAGTTTGTATATTATAATAAAAACAAATTAAAAAAATACCATTTCTTACCCTTCTCACCGAAGGTGAATATTGAACATAGATTCTCCTTACATTTTCCAGTTCTTAGCTGTAGAAAATTGTATCATAGAATCCTAGAATGGCTTGAGTTGGAAGGGACCCCAAGGATCATGAAGCTCCAACTCCCCCGCCACCGGCAGGGCCACCAACCTCCACATTTAATACCAGACCAGGCTGCCCAGGACCCCATCCAACCTGCCTTGAACACCTCCAGGGATGGGGCATCCACAACCTCTCTGGGCAGCCTGTTCCAGCACCTTGCCCCTCTCTCTGTAAAGAACTTTAGAGATGCATTTTAGAAGGTGGGGAAAACAGGCAAGGGATGTTAGGGCTTATATACACTTTGGTTCTGTTTTCATGTGAACAGAGCACATGTAGAAGACATTCCCACTCAGGACTTGTGTCCTTACTGCTCTTTAGCACCCAGGAAGCATCCTGGTGCCTACACGTGCAGTGGCCCAGGATTCCCAGCACACAAGCCTGAATGCAAGAGCTTGAATTTGAGTATAAAAGAAACGTTTGTTCGAGGGTACAAGTCACCTAGAAACTTTTTAGAGTGCAAGAACAGATTAAAATATCCTTGCATTCAGTACATTGTCTGCCTTAATCACACACTGAATTCTTCCTAAGTCATACAAGTAATAAATGAAACCATAAGATAGCAATAGTTCTTCCTCTTAATTTTTTTTCCCTTGAAAATGTTCCTATTCCTAGATATCAGATGTGACCCAGAAGCAATATTTAGTAAGTGTGAAAGTCCATAACGGTTTCTCAGTTGAATAAGATAGGCTTGAATTTCCCTGTAAGCATGAGCAGCCCACCTGAGCACAAGTGACAGCTCTGCACACTCCTTTCTGGGGCAAAGTACTCCTGGAGAACATTTGTTTGAATCTATTTATTCCGATTCTACTCCTGCACAGCCTCATCCTTCTTCATTCATGGACTTCCTGGCAATTTATTTTTCTTAGAAGTATTTCTGCCCAGCATCCGAGCACTGGAAATGTAGATTACAGAGATAACAGATACATTTAAAATTAGACTAAGCAGCTGTAATTCCCAATTTGCATTTCTGACTTGATTATAGTAAGCACTAAAGACTATTTGTATAAGAATCAGAAAAGAGTCTGTGTGTTGTAATGAAAATACATCAATCCCTCTAAGGTTGAGGCTAATACGTGGGGAAAAGGTGTCCTTTGGCTCCTTCTACCTAGTAATCAGGTAATGAATTGCACTTGTTTCTCTGCAACTACATTAAAAATTGAAAAGAAAAAGAAAAAAAAAAAGAACCTGTGGATTTTAATTGTAAGATTAAACTTCATTGGCTTTCCTATATTTTTCAAATAGAAAAACTGTTTTCGTACTTCCAGATTAAATCTGTTAGTTATGTCAAACAAGAAATCTAATGCTGATGAGTGACAGTGTAAACTTATTCAAAAACAGGAGAGATAAAACACATTTTAGAAGACAATTTTGGCTATGTTCAATCCTGGCCCTATATGATGGAGATATTTTTTGATCTTATCTGTACGCAAACAGAAGAGAGAGTCTTAAAACATACAACCTTCCTTCTCTTGCTATTTCTCACTGGAAAGTCCAGTTGTTGGCTTTATTATATTTTTCCTTGAAAGTTTTAACAATCTTTTTTTATTGTCTGGTAACAATAAAAAATGGTGGCATATGTTAAATCAACTGCAGCATTTGCTTCCAGGACTTCAAGCATGAGGTTTAGTCCTCTCAGTAGGAAATATCTATTACAATTCTGATTATTTTGTTAGATGAAACAAAAGATGTTCAGTTACACAAGATAGACCATAAACAAAGGTTTCCTACGTACATTAGCCCCATCTTGGTTAGAGATGCAATCCTGCATCCACTGGGGAGTATAGCTATTGTTATATTACAATAATAGTAGAAGAGAAAGAAAAAGCAGCACCCACTAAAATTTCAGAACACAGCCAATAGCCTTTCTATTCCATAATCTGACCTGAAACTTAAATTCTTCGGAAGAGATTTTGGAGCTACTTTTCATAGAATCATATCATAGAATGCCTTGGGTTGGAAGGGACCTCAAGGATCACGAAGCTCCAACACACCTACCACAGGCAGGGCCACCAAACTCCATATCTAATACTAGACCAGGCTGCCCAGGGCCCCATCCAACCTGGCCTTGAACACCTCCAGGGATGGGGCATCCACAACCTCTCTGGGCAACCTGTTCCAGCACCTCACCACTCTCATAGTAAAGAACTTCCCCGACATCCAACTAAATCTTCTCTCCTTCAACTTAAAACCATTTCCCCTTGTCCTGCTGTGATGTACCCTTTCAAAGAGCTGGCTCCCCTCCTTCTTTTGATGCTTGAAAACATGTAAAGAACTGATTAAAGCAGTTTCATCAGCTTTGGAAAGAATAGATGCAGTTTCTCCATTTAGAGTATAAAGAATAAAGTATTTCCCATTCACCAATTTCTTGTAAGTATAATTTAGCAAACTCAGAGATGTCTGAGAGACTCAGTCTCCCCTGTGAGGCTACAAAGGGTTTAACGGACATATTTTACATATTCCTTTAAACACTAATATAGCAGAGAAGCTTTTGTTATTAAATAAAAGGGTATTAAAAACAAAAGTTAATTAGTTGTTAAAAAGGACAAACTGATTAATCCATTTACAAGAAGCCTTAAGTAACTTAAAAGCTTAAGTCTCATTTTCAGAAGTCACCTGGGCAACTGGGAGCCTAGCCTGACCCAGACAACTTCTACTTTGTTCAGAACAGTGTGCGCAGGATCTAAGCTCCACTTCCAGTCAAATTGTCTTACTTTCTAATATTCTTGTCTCCTTTAGGCATTATGTAACATATAGTTGTTTTTAAAATGCATAGCTTCAAAGAGAAGGGCAAGGACACAGGCAAGAGAAATGGCAAGTAATAATTATTACACCAGTGATAAGAGTAGATTGGACAATTGATAAAAAATAGCTTTAAAACACACTGAATACACAGATTCTTTTGTGTAATTGAATGTGTATATATATATATATATATATATATATATATATATATATATATATTTACCTCTCAAACGAAAACTCTGTGAGATGCTCTGTGTTTCAGGATTCAGCTTCACTTAACTAAATAATTCTCATTATTTAAGAAGCTGGAAAACTTGGGCAGCCTCTGCAGCAGTGTTGAAAACAGTTCTCTACTGTCCTCAGTACTAGAATACTAATGCAGGGGGTGATGCAACTGAG
This sequence comes from Gallus gallus, assembly GCF_016699485.2. NCBI lineage: Eukaryota > Metazoa > Chordata > Aves > Galliformes > Phasianidae > Gallus > Gallus gallus. The sequence continues at coordinate 87,461,605 of NC_052535.1, forward strand.
AAGTACAGCTGGCCAAAAAACATTCCAAAGGGGAAAAAAAAAAAAAAAACAGTTGCCAGAAAATGCTGAGTCAGCAGAGCTACAGTACTTCAAAGAAAGGTAGGATTTCTCCTCGTTTTGGTGGGAAAAAAAAAAAACACCTATTTTGATGGAAATATTAAACTTCACTTTCTTGTCAACCCAAAGAAAAACACTGCTCCAAAACATGATCGTTTTCTATGACATAAAAATTCTTACTTTCAAACTGTACTGGTAAGTGATGGTCACAAAAATCTTACTTCACACAGCAGAAAATGCATTATTTAGATATGAATGCAAGCTATTTTACAATACAAAAACTTTCATGAATGTCTGCCGGCATACAAACATTGTCTGGAACAAGGTATGTTAGAGTGGTGACGCACTGGAACAGGTTGCCCAAGGAGGTTGTGGATGCCCCATCCCTGGAGGCATTCAAGGCCAGGCTGGATGTGGCTCTGGGCAACCTGGTCTGGTGGTTGGTGACCCTGCACATAGCAGGGGGGTTGAAACTAAACTATCATTGTGGTCCTTTTCAACCCAGGCCATTCTATGATTCTGTGATTCTTACTGGAATGATATTGAGGAAACCACTTAGAAAACTGAGATTTACCACTTTTATCCAGGAAGTGAAGTATGGATTGCTGAAGCTGATTCAATTCAACAAAACAGTGTTATCACTCTGAGATGTGTTTAGAAAGTGCTCACTGGATAAACTTTCTGGTAACAGCAATCAATAAAGATCAGTAAACTACACCCATATAATAACACAGAAAGGAATTCAACTTTGTTGCTTCCAATTCCAGGAAATCAAAAATAGTCACAACCAACTGAAAATACTCAGGATAATTCTGAAAATAGGGAATTATGAATTTCCCTAAGATAACAACATGCTGGAGTACAAGAATAACTTCTTTATTAACCACTTATTATAATATGCCCAAACGCGGTTTCTGTTCTTTGTTGCACCTTCAACTCACTTCTTACTGCAGCTTTATCTCTTTTGTCTTTTACATTAAAATGTATTAATACAGCTATTTTCCAACAGTGTTGAAGGCCTGTGAGATGGGGCAGCAGTTTGATCACACTCATGCTCTTGGTGTTGTTGATACAGCTGGCAGACCCTCCCCATCACTAAATGGAGTCCCACTGAGGAATAGGAGTCCCAACCACTTCTGCTTCCTGCAGAAGCCCGATGTGTTGGAAGCTCTGCTTTGGGAAAGTCCTCGCTGGCCAAGTGGTAAAGAACATAATGTATCCAATTCCCCAAGAAAGCTTGTTGTAACTGATGTGTGGATACAAAATACACAAACAAGTTCATTTTAATCAAGCAGCAGCTCTTAGCCTCTAAAATACAACATTCTTCTTGTAACTTTTATTACCCTCCCCAATTCTGTCCTTGTTTCATCCCCTTCTAGTGTCTTACCTCAAATTAGCTCTGGGGGACAATTTCTGTGGACCTGACCCCCCAAAAGCTCCAACAGGTTTATAACCTAACTATGCTACTGTGGTTACTATCAGATTCATGCTGTTATTCTTTATTCCTCTATACCTCCCCCTCACATTTCCAAATACACGTTGTATTTTGCTACATCTGAAACCAATGTCCTATCCTTTGTACTGGCTATGAAAAAAAAAAAAAGTAGGGAGGTAATAAATAAATAGCTTAGCTTCTTTTATGTAAGCTTTGAAACGTGTCATATTAAAAGCAAACGCCGACTTTGCCCCACAGTACAATGGATTGGATACTTGTGTCATCATACATAGAAAAAAAGATCCCACAGTCATGTTCAAACAGCATGTAATACCTAGAAGGTATTGTCATAACTACTGTAATTTGGCAACAGATTTCAATCAATGCTGCTATTAGGAATAAGAAACTACGCAAAACAAGAAAAAAAAGTTTTAAGAGAACAGATTAAACATTTCTTGTATCAGGAAGTGTAAAAATTGATGGGTGAAGCTGGAAATACCTCTTGGCAGAAGGGAAAAACAGAAGGGGGGTGGGGGGGACTTTGTAAGAACAAAAGACATCTTCGCCCTCACAAAGGTGTGCTACTGAACAGGGAATCTAATCACACTAATAGTGCAGAAAGGGCTGATGCATTCAGGAAGCAATTCTGCATTTGGAGAGAAATGAGATGACTTTCTTGTGTCTCATGAGAATGATGAATTACTTCTTCAGCCTGTAACAGAAGCAATGCTAAAACAACGTTACTTTGCAACGCTTTTTGTTCAGCAGGACCAAGAAAGGTCACCACAAAGAAGGGGTCTCACAGAAGTATCTGAGATGGCTACTCCATCAACATGAATTTTTAATCATTCTGAATATTGCAGGGAAATTCCAGAATGCTAACATTAGAACCATGCTCCAAAAAGCAAGTGAGATAGTGTTTATAGCTGTAGGTTAACATGATGCAAATTCTGAGCAAAATAGTAACAAAATATGTTATGACCATCAGTATGCATGCTTAAACTTTTATGGCACTTGGTGCAGTCTGATTACAAACTAGCAGCAATTAAACAGGTTAAGAATTGGTTAAGGGACACCTTGGGACAAACTAAACAGCCTTCAAGAAGAACGCATCACAACATAACTTGGATTTATGAGGAATTGCAGCCTTCCAGTACCTAAAGGGAGCCTATAAACAGGAGGGGAGTCAACTCTTTGCAAGGGTAGATAATAGCACAACAAGGGGGAATGGTTTTAAGTTGAAGGAGAGAAGATTTAGGTTGGATGTCAGGGGGAAGTTCTTCACAGAGAGCAATGAGGTGCTGGAACAGCTGCCCAGAGAGGTTGTGGATGCCCCGTCCCTGGAGGTGTTCAAGGCCAGGTTGGATGGGGCCCTGGGCAGCCTGGTCTAGTATTAGATATGGAGGATAGCAGCCTGTGGCAGGGAGCTTGGACCTTGATGATTCTTGAGGTCCCTTCAAACCCAAGCCATTCTATGACTCTATGAATTCCCCACAGTCTGAGCCACTACCAAGAAACAATTTTTCAATTCCTTGTAAGAAGATATGATCAATCACGACAAAGTTTGCATGAGTTATAGACTGATAGAATGCTGCATAACTGAGGGAAACCAGTTGGGACTGTTTGATATACTCAAATATATGTTAGAAAAAATAAAACAAAACAACCTCTTAAATAAAGCCACATATAAAGTTGTAGAGCTACAACCAGAAAACACACTCTAGTCCACAAAACTATGAAGTCTTCTTGAAAGAAATAGTCCTTCCAAGGTTTTGATAGGACGAACGTTACCAGTGAAAATGAGATTAAAACACAGTGCTGCAGCCAATGGGGTTAAAATGTAAACGTGATATATCAACAGAAGAGTAATGCTAAACAGGTAATACTTAAACTCACACAACACTCCTGAGAGAGGCATTGGTGTTCTGCACCCAGCTCACATTGTCACAAAAAAATGTTGAAAAAGCAGATTTGGAGAAGAAAAAAATAAAAATAATAAAAATAAAAATAAGAAAAAAGAAGGACACAGAAATTGAGTAGTGAGGAAAATGTATGCAGTGACAATTTAAAGTAATTTTAGACCATTTGTTTTCTTTTCCCCAAACAGAAAAGAGAGGAATTTAGTAGGTTCCAGCAGATAAATGCCTCCCTCCATGGTAAGAAAATACTTGGAGTTCTTTAGCATGCTGGAGAAAGGCACAGCAGTAACCAGTAACTGGGAGCTGGAGCCAAATAACTTAATAAGCAGTGGATTCTCCACCTCTTACAGTCTTCCGATCAAAATTCCATTTTTTTTCTGGGAAATGTGCTTCAGCCAAATACAAGTTATTACACTCAAAAGTAACTGGATAGAATCCAACTGACTATAACAGTCAAGAGGTCAGAGTGGAAGATCTAATTGCTTCCCTTGGCTTTAAAGTCTCAGTCTATGAATACTCTAGGTTTTCAGTTGTTCAAAGGCATGTCAGCAGTACCGTGCGCGTTCATCATTAATATTAAAAAAGAGCCTTCAAAAATCTGCATAAATTAGGGCTGCATTTCCATGCAGGTCCCCAATGACACTGGAGCTTTCCTATGGAGGCTTTTGTCACCAGCAGTGCCCATTGATGGCATTACAGCTACCTTACTCGCAGCTGAGGGTGTTTCTGCAGCAGCCTATAAACAATGACTTACACAATTGAGTGTGAAAGTTCACCCTTCAGGTCAGTACTTTTTCTCTTCCAGAAGGAACTGTTTGAATGCAATGCCAAAAGCCCGATAACAATACATGATATTAATCACAGAAACAATAGGTTAAGAGGAAAAGCAGAAGCGCTGTGATAGCCACAAAGCCAACCAGATCTGCTGTGTGCCTCAGCATCACCTGAGAGTACTCCTATTCATGTTACTTATCTTGTACTCCAAAACACACTGCTGCAATCTTGACAAGCTCACATAATGAACATTTTTTGCGTAGGGCAGCAGATGCAGGGCTTTACATGTTAGGGCTGAGAGTGTTTTGCTACTGTACGTGCTGCCCTAGGAGGTACAGTAGATAGTTACAGTAACAGGCTTTGAAACATTATATACGAATCATAAACAAGCAAACTTTAGGCTCAGGCTCGACAAACAGAAGCTTCCAAGGGCTGAAATCGTTGCAAGCATGCTAACAACTGAACACACTGATAACTAAAGGTCGGGCCGTTGCACAGCTGAGCAACAAAACCACCATGCAGAGGAGGAAGCAGCACCTTCCCAAGCTGTCAGGCTACAGGGAGAAGCAGGTGCCATAAACGTGTCAAAGTTACTTCCCTGGCCACCCTGATGTTTGGGAGCTGGGATCACGGGAGCAGAATGACAGCGACGCACTGCTTCCCTTCGTCACCCAAAAGCCAAACTTCTTCCTCTCCAGACACTTCACTGCCTCACAGCCCAATTCCATGCTGCTTCCCATCAGCTCCACGCACGGACCAAACCACGTTCAATGCTCTGCAAACTTCTGACAGCAGCCGGGAGCGCCGGGGCTGGGCTGGGGGTCACCGCAGAGAGGGGCTGGAAGAGGCCTAAAGAGGAGGGATGGAGGGCTGCAGCCCCCTGCCCGCCCCACGGCCCCGCAGTGCGCGACAGGGAGGGGTGGGCAAAGGCATGGAGAGATCTCCGTGCTGCCTGAAGAGAGGAGGAGAATAACGAGAACACAAAAGGAGCGTTCGCACGGGGCTGTGTTTCCCCTCGAAGCGACGCTAGGTAAATAGATGGATAAGCGAAACAACACACCTCTGACCCTCTCTTTCTTCCCGAAATATAATCCCCCCCCCTCCCCACAATACACGCGCCACCCAATGACCATTAATTCAAATCCGTTCTTTAAAGACAGCGGATTATCTCCGTCTGTGACCGGCTCTCTCAGCCTCTTCTCTCCTCTTTCACCGGGCGAGCAATTAAAACAAAAAAACAGAAAACACAAACAAAACCACCGCGTTTTGAAATAAAGAGAAAAGGGGAAAAGGGAAGGAGCGACGGTGATTTGTGGTGGGTGTGAAACGTGGGGAGAAGGAGCCTGGGGGATGGGGAGGAGTGGAGAAAGGTGGCGAGGAGAGAAGAAAGGAAAGGAGGACCGGGAAGCGCCGGGAAGGATGAGATGAGAGGAAAGAGGATGAGGAGAGAGGGACGAAAGGAAGGAGCTCGAGGAGGGTGGGGGAAGGATGAAAGGGAGGAAGGGATGAGGGGAAGAAAGGAGGATGCTTTGCCCTGGCCTCACCTCAGCTCGGTGGGTGGGGGTGGGAGAACCTCTCGCCGCCGCCGCCGCCTCCTTCTCCTCCTCCTCTCCAGCAGCGGCGGTTACTGACGGGCTGGGTGTGCAGCACGACTCCCTCCTCACACAGCGCCCGGCCCCCGCCTCCTGCCCTCCTCCTTCTCCTCCCGCTGCCGGCCCGAGCCGCGCTCGCTCGGCTCTGGGGGGGACCCACGAGCGGCCGCCGGCCTCCCCGCAGCAGCCACTAGGGGAGGAGGCAGCGCGCCTGCGCCGCCGCCGCCGATCCGGCCGCTGTTACCGCCGCGCTCGGGGGCGGTGAGGCGGAGGGGAGGCCTTATGCCGGGGCGGGCTGAGCGAGGGCTCGCAGGGCCGGCGGCGGGTTGCCGGCCTCCTCTCAGTGCGCAGATGCTGTGAGTACGGAGACGGCGTTACCAAGCGGGGAGAGAGGGAGGGAGCTGGGGCTGTGAGGGGAGGGAGGCGCCGAAGGGTGGTGGCTGCGGGGCGGCAGGTGGGCCGTGAGGGCTGCCCGGGCTCAGGGGGTGGTTCGTCCTCAGAGTGCTGTGGGGCGGCCGCGTCCATCCGGTGAAGGGAAGGCCTGTCGGGACGCCGAGGGATGGGATGTGGAGGTGTGAGGGGAGATCCGCCTGACAGAGCGAGCGAAGCAAGGGAGGATTTGCCAGCGCGATGCTTCACGTGCCTTCCAAAGGGCAGGGGAAAGTGATTGCTTTGTTGTTGGACAACTAGGACTGACTGCCAGAACTTCAGCTCTCTTCTGCTGTAAAAAGCTTCTCTTACAGCTTTCTTGCTACATACAGCCCTAAATTACCTGTCCCAAAGACGAGCTTTTGTCTTTCTGCATGTTTTAATTTTTTTCTTCTTCAGTGTTACTGCTAAGCTTCCCAAGCTTAAGGTAGTTTTGCTACCCTACGTCACCTTCCTTCTTCTTTGGGCAATGGAGCTGTGAAGGATCTGGAGCACAAGTCTTATAGGAAGCATCTCAGGAACTGGGGTGGTTCAGTGTGGAGAAGAGGAGGTTCAGGAGAGATCTCATTGCTCTACAAATCCCTGAAAGGAGGCTGGAATGAGGGGTTGGCCTCTGCTCCCTGTTAACAGCTATAGGAGGAGAAGTGGTGGCCTCAAGTTGCACCAGGGGAGAGTCAGGTTGGATATTATGAAATATTTCTTCTCTGAAAGAGCGATAATACATTGAAACAGGCTGCTGAGGGAGGTAGTTGAGTCACTGTCCCTGGAGGTTTCCAAGAAAAGAGTGGTTGTGGTACTGAGGGACATGGTTTAGTGGGCATGGTGAAGGTGGGTTGACAGTTGAGCTTAATGTTATTGATCTTTTCCGACCTTAATGATTGTATGATTCTGCTCTGGAATTGCTGAGCCTGGCATCCTGCAAGTCCCAGTGCCAGGGATGCCCATGGTGGTAAGTGGTGTTGTTGAGGAACTTTGCCATTTCAAGGCAGCGCAAATCCCGCTGATGTGCCCTCGTTGCATGCATCCTCTGCACTTTTTGGGACGTCCATCTTTTCACCCACCTTCCACATACACTGACAGGCAACAAGGAAGGGAGTGGGATGAGTCCTTCCAGAATTTTTTTTTTCTTTTTTGGCTATTTTAGGCTTGAAGAGGATTTGCCAAAATAATTTGGAGGTGTCTGTCTGCCCTCAAGTAGAATCTTCCCAGTCTGAGAAAGGTCTTATCAAGATCTACATTCATTTTTCCAATAAATAAATGAGGAAAGGAGCTGGACTAGAGCCTTGTTTCCCATTACCAAGTAACAATAGAATCCATGGGAGAGTCTGCAGCAGGGAAAACAATTTATTAGCAAAAACTCATTCAAATATGATTTTAAATGTGATCTGATTCATTATAGCTTATGTACTTGGTAGAGTCATTTAACAGATGTAAGTATTCAAAGATGGTGTTACACAGAAATACTTTTAATTACTTTAACCTTCTCACAGCATCATTTAAGACTGACACACAACCAATTCTGCATGTATAAACAGATCATGCTAGGCTGGCCTGCCCTGTACGATGATGTGTAAATTATTGCTGCAAGCTAGATATTTAGTTTGTGTCTTTATTAGGCTTTCAATTTGGATCAAATTAATTTTCTAGGTGCTTTCCCATGATATTGAATTGAGCCATGTGATGGTAAGAAAAATTTACCTACAGACCTCCTGTTTCTTGCCTTCACTTCTGTATTCTTGTGTCTTTTAGACCACTAATAAGTGGCTACTGCAAATGTTAACAGAAACAAGCAAAGTTCCCAAGTAGAGTATAGGAAATTATCATCTACTCCTTTATCACACTGCGTTTCATCACTAACTGAATGTCAGTTAAAAGTGTTTTGAGGCATTTGATTAAAATGAGCATGAGCTATAGCGTACATGTAGGAATGACAAATAGCAAATAAGCATGATTAAGAAAAATGATTGAACCTCTTCCCTTCACCAGTAGCTACACTGCAAATACATCTCTGTAAATTGAAACCAAAGGACTCAATCAACGAATTCTGCATATTTCTGTTTAACGTATGTCAGTTTAAGAAGCAAATCAGATTACTTACCTACTCCAGATTATTTTTATCTAAGACAGAAGGCATGTTGTACAGATGTCTGCCAGAATGTGATAAGGAAATCTAAAAATCTGGAAGTTTTATAAACTTCTTTTCTGTGGTGCTGAAAGAGGGCTCTGTCCACTGCTTAGACATTTCTTTCCTTTAGGTTATTAGCTGTTTTTTGAAACTACTCTCATCTTTTATCACTGGTAACTGTCTGGAAGACAAGTAAGTAACCTGAGTTTGTTACCAGTGTTTACTGAAAATTGAAACAAGGTATAGAGCTGCTCTGTAAATGAATGTAGCTCTCAGAAGCCAAGGGGGAGGCAGCTACCAGCTCCTAACAAAAACTTGCAACTGCCTTGGGATCTCCCCCTGCCAACACTGAGCTATGTATAGAAAAGGGTCATGATCAAATGATCAGGAGTACTGGGCAGTGTGATTAGCAAGAGAGAGAGACTGTTTTGCTCATGGGAAATGTACGTGGATGCTCGACAGCTCATGCAGACTTGCAAGCTACAGGTGTGACTTAACTTAAAATGCTTTAACCTTCTTTTAGGTTCTGTTATTTTTAAAGACAGAGTAATAGCTTTCTTCTGTAGAGTACATTTTTGCCTGCCTATAAGGAAGGGAGGTCATCAGCAGCTCTGAAAGATGTTGCAGTGAGTTGTATTAATAAGTCATTACCTTCTAGACTTGATTACCCAAGTGCACATAAATATATAGGGAATGACTAAAGTCATTCACTACCTCTGAACACACATGGATACTTTTTGGACAGGTATTGTAAATATCTGTATTTTGGTTTAGATATGTCATTTTTGGCACATTTGCTTAAACACTGGGTGGCAATTATTTCTTCCTTCTGTGCAGCTATATACTCCTGTGTTACATATTATCTTGAGCAGTGCAAAAAGCAACAGCAAAACCTTCATGCCTTTCAGATCATTTAAATTGGATGTTGTACGAAGAGTAATCTGCAAGGTGTGTTCTGACAGTTAGCCTCCTGCTGCCATGCCCTCTGCCTTCCCTTTTGACTGTTTTATCTGGCTCAAAAGAATCTGTCAGTCAAGGTACCCAAGGACTTACCCTGACTTGTACCTCTGAATTAGCTAGAAGGCAAGTAGCAGATGCAGTTTATTTTGAGGGAAAAAATATATATTGTATGTATGTCTCTGCACTTTTTTTTTCTATGCTGAAGAGCGCAACTATCTTCACTTCTTTCAGAAAGTTGACTTTAAAAGCTGAAATGAAATGTGAAAATAAATCTATTCTTTGCTGTTTTGGGAATAATGTAGGCTAGATTAATGTCTGCCATTGCACACTATGACAAAGCCTTTTCTTTAAATGGTTACTTCTCAAAACCACAGGAATATATTTCAAAATCTATTTATTTTGAGCTTCATTTGATACTTCTTATTATCAGAGCAGGAGTGTGTGTGGAGGTCCTCTCTCATCCTTAAAGTGTAAAACCAGGCAATGTGTGATAGATACATTGCCCTTCCATATATCAAAATGGGGTGGGGAAAGAAAAGTTTAGAAATCTTGCATCTAATTAGAGAATGGACTGTAAACATTTGAATATTCAATTCAAATTCCACAAAACTTTTATAAAACGATTCACGTAACCTGTCTGGATCATGGTAGCAAGGAAGAAGAACAGGACCCAGGAAAACATGACTTATCAGGTCTTCCCAACCTTCCTTGAGTGACTGGCTTATTTAAAGCTGCATCTAAATTATGTTAATGATACATAATTACACATACATATTTTTTCTATCGTCCCTTAAACTTCCTGACTCTTACAGAAACCCTGAGCAAGCAAGCAGCTCTCATGCAGAGAGCAGTACTTTCCATGTTGACCACCACCTTCTAGCTGTTTCCCATCTGTTGTTTGCAAATACTTCACCACTTGTGCTGCTGATGTTAGCTTTTTGCAAAACAAGCTCAATTTTCTTATGTCTGCATACTGCATCAAAGCAGCAGGAAAACTGTCCACAACTGTGAATCCTATGCAGCGCCAGGTTATGTTTTTTTCTTGTTGGAGATCTCAATTAGTGAATCTTAATGGAGGTAAACAATTGTGTTGCAAACTACAGGGAATGTACACAGAGCACGTGTTCAGTAGCCTTATCTATGTGGGAGAGCAAAGGAAAGAAATGGGCTGTGTAAAGAAAGGGAACAGAAGGTGTTAAAGGACCTAGTAGAAGGTGCAGAGATTAAAAGCTGCAGTTTTTTTGGCTTGTTCCTTTGCAGAACTTGTTGAACTTCCTTTGGCACTGCTCTGTTCTTGCAATTGCTTTCTTTATCAAAGAAAAACTTAGTGAGAAAGATTAATATCTGCATCCTAATAACTGTCATACAGGAAGAATCTCTCCCTTTCAGTCTGAGGAGCAGGAGAGTTGTTCTGTGCTGCCATGGCTCCAAATGGAGTTCAGAACATATTCCCCCATTTAAAAAAACACTTCAGGGAAATGACTGTCCTCAACCTTCTGCTCTTTCAATTATTGCATCCTGCTGTGCTTTCTGTATGTACAAGGTGGGGTGGAAGCATGTCTGGTACTTGCTCACCCTTGTGAAAATTGCTGAATTCCTCTACTGACTCATAGTCTTTCTCTGCAGTGTCATTTAAAAGTATTGGACAAAGTTTTGATTCTTACTGAGGTCTTATTATATAAACTCCTGTTGTCCTTATGAGACTTGCAGTAGAAAAAACATGACAAAAATATCCATATCTCACATAGCATCTCGGTAATCTAAAGGTAAATAGTTTTAGAACTGTTGTTCTACAAGAAAAGTATAGTTGTTTTTACTAACCTCTTTCCTAATGATGTCTGGTTTTTACTACATTAAATATTCTCAGTATTCAATTAGGGTTTAAAACAGATACTTGCAATATATTACTTACTAAATAGTTTTTCTCAGAAGAAATGCAATTACTTAAATATATTTTCAATCTTGTGGGCACAAAGCCATGAGAAGACATAGTGATGTTTACAGAAAATATCTCCCACATCTTAACATATGTAAAGCTTCTAACTTCCTTCTTTTTCTATTGACAGAAGCCAAGGTGATGCATCTTTCCACTTACACCTGCAAAAATGCACAAGAGACTTATAACCGAGACATAGCCTGAAGAAAGTTAATGAGATTGTTAGTAGTCTCTGTCACAAATGAGAAAACTATGGATGGTTCTGGTCCTTTCTTCAGACTTTGATGAAACATACAAAGGACAGAAAGTTGCTTTTGCTGAAGAAGCAGCATCTGTAAGAGGAAAAAGAGAAACATCAAGCAAAAAAAGCTAGAGGAAGCCAATGAGAAGAACTACAGTTGGTTATGACTAATCTGTTACAAGCTTAAATTTTCTTGTACCTCAATGGATCTTTTAACCTAACTTATAGAGTCTATTTCTTTTTAATTTCCTTTAAAAGTTAAGACACTTTTTTCATGAAGCTCATATACTTTGGCTAAGAAATCTATTAGCATCTACAGTAAGAATACAGCAACAGCATTCAGATTTTTTGATTAAATATAGGTTAGTAAATCACAAGCAATAAACCTGAAGTATCTCATGCCCCTATGTTGTGCCCTCACTTTTCAGTGATCGTTAAAGAATGATATAAAAAAATTCCTCTTTGTTTGCCTGTTTGACACGGCAAATGCTCATTCATTTCCAGCCTGTAGGTGGATGTAGTTTCAAACAGAAAATGATGTTCTAAAAATCCACATGGACCTGTTAATTGTGAGAGAAATGTGTAGAATGCCCCATGTAAAATGAGCGTGCTACTTTTCAATAAAAACCTTTATTTCAGTGTCAAAAATGCTATGCACACTCAAGTTGAATTATGCATCTTGTAACTTCTCAAGATGGTTGTACCTCTCAATTGATCAGGTCAAGAGTTTTGTAAGACCTTACATGCTTTACATAAAGCATAACTCAAGTGGAAATGACACTGCAGAAATATTTACGTTTTCAAGGCATTCTTTGTATTCGAACGACAGCTGAATGGACCATCACTTAAAAGAAAGAAGAAAACAAATGATTTTTTGTGAAATTAGTGAACCTGTTGAGTATGGAAGGAACATCTAGCAAACTATAACTAATGATCATTGAAGTTGCAACAGTAAGTTGTGGAGGAAAAAAGACTGCTGCTGTCCTATTTTGGAGATTACTATGACAGGTTACTAAGTTCCACTCCATTTAAAAATTTCTTCCTGCAAATTAATGAAGTATTTTCTAAAAATTGAGTAGTGTTCCATAATGGAATTTTGGCAAATTAAAACAAGTTGCTGTGACAGTTCCTAAAATATTTCCATTTTAGCTTTGTTTTGTATTATAAATATGTCAAGGTAAGTCATTCTCGTCAAAACAGAATGTTATCTTTCCTTTTGGGAGAAATTACCAGGTCTTTTCTCAGTGCTCTAATTTTACACATTCAACAAAATAAAGATAAGGGCTAATTCCAAATGCTTTCATTTACATCTGCATAATCATAATCCCACATAAATACAGCTTTCGTCTTACAAATGGATCTTAAGTATTATATACAGTATTGTTAGCTTTGAGTTTGCCTACTGCTCTGTATAACAAGTGACTAAAAAATAAATGATATTTAACACTGACAAAAATGTTCTTAGTGGTTTCTCAAATAGAAGTCAATGGCAAAGATGGAGGTCATTGCCAGAAAATATTAATGGTTCTGGGTTTTGTTCCAATAACACAATACCATGTGAAATCTAAATGGATGCAGGAAATTGCATCTACTCATTTGTAAATAAGAAACAGGTGGGCTCAGAGATACAGACCAAAAAATAGCACAGACTTATCTTACAGATTTTATTGATGAAATCTTTCATGAGGAACTTATTTAATATTTGTTCCAGTGGACCACTCTAAGTGTTAACTGAGTAAGTTTAAATCAAAGTAAAACAAATGTATCTTTCTGCAGCCATTAATTTACAACAAGATGAAGTTAACCCAGAATTTTTAAGAGGAAAAGGGTTTACCATACTGAGAGTTGAGTCTTCACATTCACAGGAACAGAAAGAAGGATAGCTTTTTGACATCAAGATATGAGAACTATATGTTGGAGAAGGAGCTGTGAAAGATAGGCATCACTTGTGTGGGGCCATAAGGTTGGTAAATTACTGTTAGATATTCCTTCAATTAAAATTTGTAGGTACGCCCCAGAGTACGGATACCCAGCTCTGTCCTATATACATTAATCCTAGATTTTAAAGCAAAGATTTTTTGTTTGCTTACTTTTTGTATAATCTGTTGATTGTTTCTCCAAAGACAGTTTGGTGTCTGCAATTGGTTTCTGGCAGTCTCTCAAAATGTGATTCAAGTACTACAAGGGCAGCAAGGTTTTCTTGACTTGTGTCAAGACATTAGAAATCATTTGATTAATGGCAGCATATTTTTGCTTCTTTGAAGATGCTAATGAACAAGGAATAGGAAAAGTCCCAAAGACAGGAACAAAATGACAAGAATCCATATGACAGGAGAGACAGAGGATATAAAATTCTGAAAAAGCATCCAGAAGAGAGCTGATTTGAGGCATTCTGCTTGTAGTTAGACTTCTTGTTCTTTCCAAACCATGGAGTTTGCTCAGATGTTCAGTAGCTGGAAATGGAGGAGGAGGATGCCGCATATAACAGTATATGAGCTGTTAATATTTCCATGAAAAATGATTTTTATTAAAAGAACAGCTCTCTATTGTTTTTAATTTTCAAGCTCTAGCTACCTCCACTGTCCACACATATGCTAACACCGATAATTCTTTTGCAGTTGGCTGGCAAAGAACAATATACAACTTATTTTATGCTTTTATTTTAATGCTTCAATGTTTTTGTCTTGTTAGCTGGTTATAAATACCGCTGAATAATAAAAAGGAAAGGCAAACTGAAAGTGCTTCTGATCAAGAGCTTGTGTATATAAAGCCACCAAGAAAAAATGTGAGGGTTCTGACTCTCTTAAAGAACAATCAGCTCAAGGATGTCGTGCGTTGTCACAGGCATTTAGTTGTGTCTGTTATTACACTGCGTGTGCTGTGCTTAGAAAAAGAGCGTGCATCAGATGCTATATTATTACATATCTATCTTTGCTGACTCAAACATGACAGCATGTATGGGTACGTATAGGCCTTCTGTTGTGCCACGGGAGGTTCAGGTTGGGTGTTTGGAAAAATTTATTCTCTGTTACAGTGGAGATGCATTGGAACAGGCTGCCCAGGGGGGTGGTGGAGTCACCAACCGTGGAGATATTCAAGAACCGTGGAGATGTGGCACTGGAAGGATATGGTTAGTGGGCATGGTGGGAATGGGTTGAGGTTCGATTTGGTGATTTTAGTGGTTTCTTTTTCCAACCTTAACGATTCTATGATTCTTTGAACTTGATTCTCTGAACTCAAATGTCCGAAGAAGACTTCTGCTATCCATCTGAGCCATGATACAGGTTCTAGACATGGAGAAACCACATCAGCGTGTATAGCACAACTCGTTTAAGCACTCAACAGGTGTAAATTGATGGAGTGGTAAAAAGAACACAAGCACTGAGCATTTCTGTAATTGCTGCAGTAGCAACAGACACATCTGAGGGAGTACAATAACAGGAATGTACCCATCATAGGAGCAAATAGCAAAATTGTAGGAATAGGAAAAAGAAAGCATGCTGTATAGCATCTCATTTTCTGACAGTATACAGCCAGTACAGATGAGGAGGATGCTTAAGCTGTATGCCACTGATGTACTGATACTTTGTTGACCTACAGTTGTGAGGGTACTTCAAATCTGTGACTTACTCAACTCTGTATAGATGTTTTAAAAGCCTTACTAATGATTTAAGAAGGCGGCATGCAAACAATCATAAAAGACAAGCATTATTTTTATCACAAATGTGGGTGTGGTGCCATGACTTACTTAGAATATTAACAGGTATGCTGTAGTTATGTATTGAATTAAAAAATTTAATTATTTATTGAGTCTTAAGTACCTTTTAGGTAATGTATCCCTTTTTTAAATGTGGGTTAAGGCTTATGTAGCCTGCATTTTACAGGATGAGTCCATTAAAAATTCCAAGCCTACCTAACATGTTAACACAAGGGGTCTAAATCCCATTGGTTTCCACTGAGCACCTCCTTTGTTGTTCAGTTGCCCAAACTTGAAGCAACAGATGCAGGATATGGTCTGGTACATAATAATGACAAAACATCTTCCTGTAGTTGGACTCAATGATCCTTACGGGTCCTTTTCAACTGAGGATATTCTATGATCCTGTGATCTTGTGTAGCACTGAAGGTAGAGTTCAACTGTGCTGATGATGTATCCTTGCTTCTCAGCCTGCCTCCCTAGGAAACTGCCTCTTTCCCATGATGGGAACAGCAGTGAGGCTCTGGTGATAGGGGCAGACTGCCAAGTTGCTGCATATGACACAAGATTGTGCAAGAGCAAAGGAACAGCATGGTCCGGTCTGACCATAATGAAGCACCTAATGCTAATTTGCACACGTGAACAAAGACTGTTATCATGAGATCCTCCATTTGTTGAGTTAAAACCTTAATTGTTATACCCTTTGTTATTTGAAGAGGATTATAAAGATGTAAATTATAACACTGGTTAAGTTATATCTGCAAGAATGGCAGTGTCAGCTGAAACGATGTCATCCTGAGCGTGTAGCCTTTAATGCCACAGCATTATGCATCTCACTTCTCTCACCCAGAGTTTTCTGTAATTTATATCCAAACAGTATGTTTCTGAAAGAACATTTTCTTAGTATGCCAACATATAGATATTCCAATACATTCTAATGTACTGAATACTTTTCTTTTTTTTACATAGAAATCTTTCCTTTTCTCATAAGGTCACAGCAGATATCACTTGAAAAATTGCCTAATCCTGCTCTGTTTTATCTCCAGGTTCTCTCTGAGAACTGTATCATTATAAATTATAATGAAACTCAAAAAGTGACCAGAATAGTAATTGAAAGAACATTTGGCATCTTAAAAATGAGACTTAGATGCTTAGATAAATGTGATAGAACAGAACTAATCTGCCCTTCAAGAAAGTTTAGAGAGGTTCTGGCTGGTGTGTATTATGTAATACAGCCATTAAATGTGGCTCATCTGTAAAGATGGAAAGGAAGCAATTTAATCAGTCAATCCAAATCACTGAAATAAATGATCCTAATGATTTACACTTGGAAAATTATCTCACGATAGGATAGAGGAAATTAAAAATAAGATGCCAGCTATCTGGAACAAAATGCAAGCTCAAGTAAAATTGAACACCTTTCTTCTGAAGTGATGCAATAGTAATAGAGTGCTTCAGCTCGGGACTGCAGCATGGGGTGAAGGATGCTGTTTCTGAACGTAATGGAGACCTCCCCCATGTTGAATCCTGTGCACCTTCCAAACATTCCTGTGTCTTTACATTTCAACCTAGAACCATCTTAGAGTCAACAAAATGGAAACTAGAAATATGGTCTTTCCAATGTGGACTACTCACCAGTAGAGCACAGATTCAGCTAGCACATAGATTTTAATTTCTTTATTCATCTTGCCAAACAGCAGGTACTCTTAACAAGTGCTAAAATGTAGGTTTCTCCTTTCCACATACATGTATACATACATACATACATATATATATATTTGGCTCCATACATCCCCAGATTATATGTTTTTGTATGCATATGCACATTTTGCAAAGTTTCAGGTAAAGGAGGACAGTCACTTCAACAGTCATGTCAGCAATTCCAGCTTTGTGCCCACTGCTTCAGGTGAGAGCTGTGGGTCTAAAACTTATCAGACAGATCAGCATCCAACCCAGACTTTCCTCCCAGGTTCTTAACAGGTTGGCTCTGCCCCTTCTATAGGCTTACCAAGGAGTCATAGAATCATAAAGGGTGGAAAAGACCTCAAAGGTCATCTAGTCCAACCATCAACCCATCCTCACCATGCCCCCTAAACTGCATCCCTCCGTGCCACATTTACTCTTCCCTTGAACACCTCCAGGGACAGTGACTCTGCCACCTCCCTGGGCAGCCTGTGCCAGTGCCTGACCACTCTTTCTGAGAATATATATTTTTAACATCCAAACTGAACGTCCCTTGGCACAACATGAGGCCATCACCTCTTGTCTTATCGCTGTTATCTGCGAGAAGAGGCCAACCAACACCTCGCTCCAACCAGTATCCCACTTTGAGACTGGAGTCATATAATTGGAACTAAAACAAACAGCTTAGACATCACCTCTTCTTTCACAAAACTCTTTATTCTGCAATGCTACAGGGTCTAGCACTGTCACCCAGACCAAAGAAATATTACTAATTTCAACAAGGGACATAATTTTTTATACTGCAAATTTAAACAGAGAAAAAAACTTTTCAGCCATGGACTCTGTAAATTAATTTTAAAAAATAATTTACTTATGAGAGACTCCAAGACTGGCAATATATTGAAGCAAATCCATGTTAAGAGGATCCCAATATACAGCTTTCTATGCCTGAAGTACAATAAGTTGTTCCACAGATATGGATATAGAGCTCTCTTCCTATAGATTCCTGCCCTATATTTTCAACATATGTTTCTCAAAATCTTAAAGTATCCCCCATGTGTCAAGGTTTTTGCCCCCTCGTTGCAAGGAATGGCACATGTTGCTTAAAGCAGTGCTTGTGTCAGTTGTCCTACATATGCTGTCAGACCAGCTGGCCGTTGGCAAACAGCAGAGGTAAAAGTCAAGCTCTTGTCTCTCCCCCTACTACAAAGGCAGCATGGAATTATTTTCCTGTGAACGGCACTACATAACTGTACTCCACATATTGAGTTTTGTTTAGATAATTTACCATAGTGCAGAAACTAAACAGCAGTAAAGAGATCAGTCACATATACAGGAAAAAAAGTGATCTGCACTTAATTTCTCATGAGAAATTTAAACTTCATGTTTTTAATTACGCTTTTCCAACTTAATCCAAGTAGTGTTGTGCAGGAACTGATGAACAGCCTCCAGAGCGAATGTTTTTTTTTTCCCCTCCATCTATAAAAATGTATTTATTTCCTACTAATGAGAAATGAAGGACCACATCATCAGATGGTGGAAAGCTGTGTTGCTCCATTCAACTAAAAAGAAATCAATTTGTACCAGATTTATATCTGGCACTCGTTAGTTCTGGTCTACTTATATGCCTCCAGGGTTGAAAGAAAAAGAAATCCTCCTACGTGATTTTGTCAGAACTGTCTTGTTAGGGATAAATTTGACCTCCTCCTTCCCCACTGCTCACATTTGGGGCATTTTTTTCAGCCAAATCAGGGCTATCAGCAACGTGAGAGGTTGATGGCACAGTGGGGCACTCGTGCTCTGACATTCTGGGGGTCGTGCACAGCTGTGGGTTGAGCGAGGACAGACATTACTGCGAGATTCATTGTAGTTCAGAAATCTTGGGAAAAAAAATATGTTTTTATTGTAGGAAAAATGAGAGATGAACATTCCTGGGCTACACAAGACAATTCAGAATAAATGTGGCTGTTGAGCAACTAGCAACACTGCATGAAAAGTGCTTTCGCAGGGGAACAAAAGCAATACTGTTTTATCTTAACTGCTGATTAGAGTCTGTAAGCGCCGTATCTACAAAATTATGCACGTTTTAAACAAAAATCTGCAAGATGTCACAGGCAAGAAAAACAAGTCACAGGGTACAATGCAAAGCTTTTCTCCGGGGCACTGATGTTTAATCAGTCTGCTGCTACTGTCCCCCTCTCACAGTGAGCGCAGTGTCAACCAAGTTGTGGGCTTATTGCATGATGCCAAGCAGCTGCCATAAGACAGCTGTTTAACACTTTACTGTGTTCCGCTGAGCCATGAGAAATATCCCGTCTGCAGTAAACAGAAGGTTATTTAACTGATACTGCCTCCCAATGAAAGAGAGGTTGATTGTGAGATAACTCACCATACGGAACATGCCCTCCATACATGAAGAAACATAAACCAAAGAGCAGACATTAAAAAAAAAAAAAAAAGAGAGAGAGAAGAGAAGAGAAGAGAATGCCATAGGGAGGATAATCAATGGTCGTGAAATACTGTTAAAGAAAGCCACTCTGTCGAAAGGATTTAGTACAGCCAAAAATCAGTAATAGTTATGCAACAGATAAGGAGACCCAAAGAAACTCTGGATAGAGCTTCAGTACATATTAAATGGGTTAATGGTTGGACTATATGATCTTAGTGGTCTTTTCCAACCTTAATGACTAAATGATGACGAAACATCTGTACTTTTCATTTGTCATCAATTACGCGGAAAAACATTTGATTCAGCAAATTCTAGAGAACCAACCCTCCATAGGGTTTCTTTCAGAGAGAAACAAACAAACAAACAAACAAACAAACAAAAAAAAAAAAAAAAGGAAGAGGTTATACAGCCTTGATAATATCCAATTTTCCATTAGTGTACATAAAAGAAACACTATATCTTTAAGATATAGAAGGCCATTTTTGAACAGCTGACCATTACAATATAACAATTGCTTACTCCTGAAAATATACTGAGAAGATCTTTTAATTTGTTTTTGTTTTTAAGGCTGCAGATTCATATCAGTATGTACAAAGGACTTCAGATCTACATTGCCAAACTTGAACCTGTTCTTATAGTTTGAGTCTGAGCTTCTGCCCCAAACTACAACCTTGTCCTTGCTAACTGTATCACTGACCATCAATGAAATATCTTCTACTGGATTCATTTCCACTTTCTCTGTTCATGATGATTTTTTTTTTTTAATTATTTTTACATCCTTTGAAAAATCATCTTTAAAAGTTTTCCACCAAAAGAATTAGATTATGGCACCTGGCCACAGAACCTCCACTAGGACAGGTAACTAAATGATACCACCAAATTTTGTAAGTGTTTGGTCTCATGCACAAAATAACAGTTATCCTGAATTTTAGGTTACTCCACAGGCAAATCTCGAACCTTAGCCAAAAGGTAATCCTAGTGTGTGTACTGTTTGGTCCAAACTGTAAAGTACTGTTCAGGTCCAAAACCTTCCATGTGGCATTTCATCATATGTATAACCTTTTAAAGAAGTAAGGCAACGTTAAGAAGTTTGATTCTCTTTCGTTTTATGGATGGTTTAAGGCACTTTAACTTGCATTTGCTATGGGGCAGTAAATCACAATCCGGAAGCTCTACTATGGATGGCTACGAGAATGAGCAACTAATGCTGTTTTTCCCTGTAAAAAGGTCACTGTTTTTTAATTCAAGATAGACACAAGCCAAGATTCTACAAGGGTTGCTCCAAAAGTAATGTCTCCTATTTTATTGTGTCAGCCCATGACATTAAAGGCAGAAGCTGGTGGTGTAGCAGTAGAGGATGAACCTTCCCATCAATATCACATTGCGTTCTGTTGCCATACAACAAATGGCAGCAAAGGGGAAGTCTGACAAAATGTTGTCTGACATGTAAGGACATCTGAAGGTGTGCAATTTAATTCCTCCATGCAGAAAAAATGGCACACAATGATCTTCATCAACACTTGTTGAACATTTATGGAGACCAAACAAAGGATGTGAGCACAGTGAGGCAGTGAATGGTGTGCTTCAGCAGTGGTCACAGCGACAATAATGGGTCACCTCCACTAGAGCAGATTTTTTATGAGTACAGCACACAGGCTATTGTTCATTGCTGGTAAAAAAAATATGCATAGCTGATGGTGGTGACTTATGTTAAAAAAAAAAAAAACAGTGTTTTGTAGCTGAGAATTTGCTTTATCAAATAGTGTTATTGTGGTCTTTGTATCCATTGTAGATTCCACAAAAATAAATAGGAGGCATTACTTTCAGAGCAACCTACATGCATGACATAATCCAGAAAGAAGCGTAAAGCTAATGCAGCAATTAGAGCACATCAGCAGAACATCTATTAAGTGTGTCTGTATAACATGCTTCCCCAAGGAGCATCTTCAAGATTGAAAGCCTGATTAGTCTTTGCTCAATCTGACATGAAGCTGGGGTGCTTGAAATTGCTTTTTTGATCTGAATAGAGGCTGTGATACTATGTTGTAGCAAAGGCATTTGGGAAGTGTCAGAAGAATGTCACCTCACAGGAATTCCCGATTATTTTTTCCACTTCTACAGTGTAAAGATCTCAAGACGAAAGTTACTTTCAGAAGCTGGATCAGGTTGTAACGTTCCCAAAATGCAGGACTAGGCATGAAATGTCATTCACTCAAACCATCATCATCAAAATGTCTCTAATTACATACCTGACTAATTACACTGCTGAATACTTTTTAAGTAGTGGTTTTAAAATTACATCACTCAGCTTAGAAATGATTCCTTATTTTTAGGCAATTCTTCCTATCAGCTTGAACCAACAGTACTTAATCAGACGATAAGTTTCCATGTGGAATTGCTGATTATAGTCCAAAAACTGGAAAGTGCCAGAGAAGAGAGAGAATCAGTGAGGAAGGGAAATAAAGGAATGGGATTGCTTCATTCTATACTTAGGTAGGAATAATTAGTGCAGTTATTTTATATGATATCCTAAGGATATACTGAATCTTTATGTCCTTTGTGCAGTATTAAGAACGGACACTGCAGATCTTAATTGAAAACTACCCAGTAGTTTCATAACTCCCCTCCAGCATTTCTGCTGTTGAACTGGACATTCCCATAGAGCAAGGAAATTCTGCATAACATTTTTTCATTGGTGAGTATAGAAGACAAGTCCAACCCCTGTGCCATTATCTTCTGCCTCTTAAATAGTTTGTTTGGCTCTGATGGCATGAAAAAGCCAACCATTGGTCTAGAAACCTATAGAAATACAGTATCCAGTAGCCACATGCAGCCCATGAATGAGCACAGAGCACAAATGGCTTTGGATAGACATCACCTTGAGGGAGTTCGATTTAGTGGGAATATAAACATAGGTTGCTCTGAAAGTAATGCTCCGTATATATTTCTGTGCAAACTAAAACAGGTTCAAACAGCAGAATAACACTTTGACAGATCAAATTCTCATCTACAAAACACTACATTTCAACATAGTCACCACTACTAGCTGTCCATTTTTTTTTACCATCGGTAAACAAGCATGCCACTCTTGTAAAAGTCTGCATGGCAGTCTAGTATGCGGCTTATCTTTCAGGTCACTTTTGCCGCGGCTGAAATGCACCAGCCACCATCCCACTGTGCTCACATCATTGGTTTGGTCTTCATAAACATTCAGCAAAGGTTGATGAATGTCAATGGGTGTCATTTTTTCCCGCATGGAGAAATTCAGTTGCGCTCATTTGCTTCATGCACACTTCAGTATTAGACACCATCCTGTCAGACTGCCCCTCTGCTGCCATCTGTTGCACAGAAACAAAATGTAACAGGATATTGGTGGGAGGATTAAACCTCTACTGCTGTACCAACAACATCTGCCTCTGATGTTGTGAGCCAACAGAATAAAATAGGAGGTGTAGCCCTTGTGTATACACATATATATGTACACACTACCCATTTTGTGTTTGACTCACTAGACACCTAGATAGACAGCCCATTGCTCTGTAGTTGGACGTCTTTGTTTTCTTTTCCACACACAACTTCCAAGAGCAGCCACATGCAGTAAACTCAGTGCTCCTCAAGTACGCATGTCCAATTGGGTTTGGTTTTGAAAGGCATTTAAAGCACAACAAATGTGGAATTCTCCTGTCCAACACTTCTGAAGCACTTTTTAGACCTTTAAGCTGATACCTGAAATAAATTTTCTTGTGTTGCCTTGCCAAAGTTTTAAGAGAATGGATACAGAAAAATTCTTTAAGAAATACATCATTTCTTGCCAAGATTGTTGCCAATATAATATGGTCATTAATATTTTTTCTTCTCTTACATTAAGCAACCCCTAAGTGCTTCCATTTGAGTCTATAAACACCATTATTTTATGTGAATATTTCTGTTCAGCCTACCGATTATGAGAGACCTGATCTAACTCTAAACCTGGAAAGAACATGAGAGGTGGGTGATGATTTCTACCCATTACTGGTATTTGTGTTAGAACATAACTGAGGAAGCCTGTACTAAGTAAGAGCCAGATGTCTTATAGCAGGTGTTACACAAACTCTAAACGGAGATGTTATAGCCCAAAAGACTTCACAGGTTAAAAATTCTATGTGGATGCCCCCACCCTGAAAACATTCAAGGCCAGGCTGGATGGGGCCCAGAGCAACCTGGTCTAGAGGGAGGTGTCCTTGTCTATAGCAGAGGATTGGAACTAGATGGTCTTAAAGGTCACTTCCAACTCAAACCATTCTATGAAAACACAGACACATAAAGGAAAATATGAAGACTGAATTTGCACTGACAAAAATAACGCAAAAATATTGTTATGTCATCTGTTCCATTTATGCTTCTAAGTATGGGAAGATTTTCTTATTGATTCTTTTTGATGAAAGTGAAAAGAAACTGAATCATTTCAACCAAAATATGAGTATACTATCTGAAAGAAATGGAAAAACTAGAAAAGATCATTTTAAAATTAAAATAACATCTCTAAAAATCAATTCCTTTACAATAAAAGCAAAGCTTAAGAAAATTTGAATTACCTTTTATAGGGTCGAACATTTTCAATTGAAAATAATTTCATCTTTCTTTTCATTTTTGCTAGACTGACAAGAAATGGAAGTAAAATGAATTATCAAAGAAATTGATTTATTTTTCATTTCAGTCAGCAGACAAAAAAAAAAAATAAAATAAATCATGCATTCATCCATTTCTACTATGCTTACTGTTGATAACCCAAAAGTAGAATTCAGAGGACAATAGCAAAAAGAACAGTTGGTATATTATGATGTGAGTAGGTTACAAGATGAGCTGGAAGTTGGAAGATAAAGAAAGATAAGGCTGTGGATGTTTGAATTAGTATGGAGCTTTTACTGTGTTCAAACAGTAAGGAGCACAGGGGAAAATGTTGAATGATATAAAGGATAAGTTGACAGCTGGACAGCAAAACCTGAGAATATCTCCAAGCTCAGTGTCATAACAGATTAAAGGGTCGAAGAAGCTGGAGCTGGGGAATGAATGTTTTTAAATTGCCTTTTCAGACAGGAAGATATTATTTGATATAGACAGCAAGTGGAGCTCGCACCTGAGTTACTCTAATATGTGGCCAGCTCCCTCATGTAGGAAATACTAAATGTTGTGGATTGAAGCACTATTCCTTTCCCTCATTTATTTCTGTATTGCTGTTAAAAAATAGAAAAAATAAGTACTGCCGTGTAGGGCTTGGTTGGTTTATAAGGCATTTGGTTTCAACCAGCTTTTTAAAGTAGTTCTTTTGCCAGAAAGGAGAAGAGAACTAAATGATGCCTTCCAGGACAGTTTGTATGGTACTTGAAGTGTACTGTGTAATCTGTATTATTTATTTTTTAATTTAATGCATTGGAACAGGTTGCCCAAGGAGGTTGTGGATGCCCCATCCCTGGAGGCATTCAAGGCCAGGCTGGAAGTGGGTCTGGGAAGCCTGGTCTGGTGGTTAGCAACCCTGCACATAGCAGGGGGGGTTGAAACTCGATGATCATTGCGGTCCTTTTCAACACAGGCCATTCTATGATTTACTATTGGGATGGGAAATAAGGTCATACCTATCAGGCACAAATCCTACATTAGACATGAGTTTTACCTCACATATTTCAGCTGTTCACAGTTAAACATTATTTTCCTATTGCATTATAGTGTTTAAAATGCATGTTCACTCAGATAACATTTATTTTTATTACAGTAAACATATACATTGATCTTTACTGTGGTAACAGTACATTCTGCATATGCACTGTGTCACACAGGGTTCTGCACAGGAGAATAATGAAGTTTAGGTAATAGAGAATAAATATATATATGTATATAATTCTATATAGAGAAAAACAGAATCATATACACATTAAGAAGGAAGATGTTTTTCTATTCCCATGCCATTGACTGTAACACTTAGAAAAAGCATTCTTTTTTAGTTTGTTTTTTTTAAATTCCACTTTACTTTTTATTTTTCCCCCACAAATTTCTCAGAAATTTTCTAGCTATTTTACTCCTCCAAATATTCACACTTTTTTGATTTCAGAAGTATATCCAAGTAGGAAAATCCTCACGCTGTGTTCATTGCCCGTTTCCTTGAAGAAAAAATATATTGTAACATAATTGATAAGTACAGAAGAAAAATTAAATACTACTTCTCCAAAGAACATATAAAAAGTGAGCCGAGAGAGAGGAAGAGTCACTCGATAAATGACTCTATACATATTTTTATTTTAGTATTTGCAGGAAGATGGATCTCAGCCTATTAAAACTAAAATTTGCAGGAAGATTGGGACTCTGATGTATCATCTGTCAAGGTAAGGGTACTAAGAACCACTAGCCGACTGATACGATGGATTTTCATTTTCTTACTTCTAGAAGAAAGTGCGGAGCTGAACAGCTGGTAACATTTGCTAAAAGATTATGGTGCTGAGATTCTGATACAAGTTTGACTTCTTGGCCATAAACACATGAACAACACAGGAGATATTCCTATCCCTCAGCATATTTTCTCCTGAGAAGAACTCCTTCAACTTCTTTTTATATAAAAGTCATATAGGATTAACAAGCAAAATGGTATCCAACTGGAAAAAAAAAAAAGATATCTTCTATTTCCTGTAAAATGAAATCATGCAAGAGGCACAATGCTCTCTTTAGGGCAGTGCTACCACCTTCTGTAAGACTGCTGAAACACACGTAAATGAGCAGAAAGGTTAAAAAAGAAAAAAAAAATGCTTTGGCAACGTTTTGAGTCTGAATTGTCCCCTTTAGGCTTAGAGCTCCAAGAGCCTTTCCTTGTACTTGTGACAGATTAACCAAGTCAAAATATCTCTGACTACACTACCGTGTGATGCAGCTTGGAAATATTTTAGCAATGATGTGAAACTAGCCCATATGCTGCCACAAATACTGTTAGCACCTCTCGTATGTGCAAGTAAAGACAGTAGACTGCTGTATTCACAGTCTCTGACCAATCAGTGAACTACTACATGTTTTGATAAATTTAAGAGCCAGACAGTCCAGCCTTAGTGATTAAATAAGACCACTACATCTGTTTAATTAAAATAATAAAGAAATAAAGAAAGACATGATGTTTTCCAAGCTTTTGGAAATCCCTGGAGGTGGATTTAACACCCTCGAGGTGTTAAATAACCGTGGAGATGTGGTGCTAAGGGACATGGTCTGTGGGCATGGTGAAGATGGGTTGGGATGGGACTTGATGATCTTCGTGGTCTTTTCCAAACTTAGTGATTTGATGATTCTGTAGAAATGTTGTAAGTGATCAGACAGCATCCCTGCACTGTCAATGAGAGCTCCGAGTTACGAGAAATAACTGCAGCGATGGGCTGATTTCAGAAAGCATTCAGAATCTGTTGATGAGATGGTACAGTTTAAGCTACATGGCTGAATCAAAGCAGGTAAAGGTCAGAGAAGAACAGAAAATATACCAGAGATAGCAGATATGGGACCTGCAAATCCTGCAAAACTGGGTCTAGAAGAGTATTTTGATTCATAGAGGTCTGGAAAGCATTCTTTCTGGTTAAAAAAACTAAAAAAAAAACCTTTTAATTTATCTGACAAAGGATTATGATTAAGTCACCTCCTAATCTCTAAATAGGAACTTGGAGAGAAGACTTTTGCAAAGAAATCTCTTTAACCTAGCTGAGAGAAACACAGCATAAATTAATGGATAAAGTCATTTTTAAACTGTGAGGGTTCTGTGTAACAAATTACTAAAGCATAGTATTGATTCCCCATCATTTTAACTCTCTTTGTCGGGACACTTGTCTAGAAGAGGCCAGATGTACTCAGGGAAAGCAAATATTATGAACTATACCAAAGATCTGACGAGATTAATTTAATGGTTTCTTCTGATATTATAATCTTTAAATATTCAATATTAGGCCAGGGTTTATGTACTTCGGTAGCTGGTGTAATAAGTTGCATCGTCCTTTGGGGAAAACTCAAACAGATATTTCTGTTGTTTTCCTTCCATTTTTGTTTTGTGGCAACTTCTTGTGGCTGGCTTGTGCCTGCTGAGAAGGAGCACTGGCATCATTCAGCATTTCACAAGCACATGGCATATACATTCCTGGGGCTTCATCTTATGCACTACAGCTCACTGACTCTCAATTGATATTTTCTGTCTGTCCTTCTTTCTCACATGCACCTCATTTATTTTCTCTCCCTGATATTTTTGAGATTGTCACGAGCAAACTTCCTAAATATTCAGATAGACCATATTTCCATACTTTGCATCACGTTGTCTTTCATTGCTGAAGCTGTTTTAAAAGTTAGCCTCAAGTGGGAGCAATCCAAGTGGGCATATTTGAGGATGCTGCTACGAAGAAAGATACTGACAATCAGATCAATTTATTGAGCAGCAGGCAAGAAATTAACAGGCCTTGCTTATTGTTAATCACTTGATTAGGAGAAGTGGGAAAACTTGATTAACTATAGCTGCAGGTACAGCAGATATCTCTTACATTACGATTTCTGAAGTCTTACAGGCAGAGTAGCACCAAGCTGGTAATGATAGCTTTCCTTGCAAAACAGTCCCCACTTGCTAGCTGTGTTCTCTCTGCAGAATTATGGGCAAACATTTCCTGGTGATTAAAAGAGAAAGATGTGTGGAAATCTAATCTGTTGTTGATAATTGTTTGTTTGGCAAGAAAAATTAAGATAGGCTATTTACATAGAGCAAAACACATGTAGATACTCAGCCATAGGGAGTGTTTCTGCTAGTAAATGGAATTAGGGATAAGTGATTTTTTTAAATGGATAATGCAGGAAATGGCAGTTATTTTAACAAACAGTTCTGCTGGTTGGGACCTGCTGTCTCTAACACAGCGAAGACTTGGTTGTTAGAAGTACTCACATTAGGATCCTCACTACTTGAAATCACCTCAGACATAATGGCCCACTTTACAAGAGCAGGAAACATTAAACAAATTGACCAATCCAGTACAAGCAACCACACTAAAAATTGTTGAAAGCCTGTTCACGAAATGACACTTCCTGCAGTTAAACATAGTGGGTTTTGGTCTCTGCATACCTAGACTCCATGCACCTGTGACTTCAACTCAGCATGACTCTCCAGAAGACTATAAAATTAGCAGATATTTCAGTGGAAAAACTACATTAAAACAGAAGCATCAACAGAATTCTTATTCTATATAGATGAAGAAGTCTTAACGGTATGACTCATCCTCCTTAACTTTAACCAACCAATAGGTAGGTGTTGAATCCCAGTTAGTCACCCACTTTTTTTTTTGTCACTTGTGGAGGAAGATGCATCCTGCTTGCTTGAAAGAGCTACTTTGGGAATCACTCTTCAGAAAGATTTCCCTCTCTGTCATTGCTGCTGGAGGACACCCAGAGGAGTAGTCATGGGGAAGCTACATCTTCCAGCCTAAATTTAGACAAGAAGGCTCATCCTAAGGCCCACTCTGTGCTAAAGCCAAGGATGTGTGGTTCAGTCTGTTCTTTGTAAAGAAAAGGATATGTGCACAAACAAGTTTCAATTATAGTGACTAAATAGAAAAGAAGGAGAGCCAGAGGCAAACTAAAACTCAGTTAAGTGCAAATCCTCAAGAATCACAGTGACTCTTCAGTCTACAGTAAAAATAAGAACTTGATCCTAATCTCAGTGAATTGAGATGAGATGTATAAAGTGTCCAAGGAGGCGATTCAACAA
The DNA here is from genome assembly GCF_016699485.2 of Gallus gallus. NCBI lineage: Eukaryota > Metazoa > Chordata > Aves > Galliformes > Phasianidae > Gallus > Gallus gallus. Next base: position 87,490,638 of record NC_052535.1, read on the forward strand.
ATATACTGTCATAGCATTGTTGGAGATTCGTTAAATTAAATCCTCAGCAGACAAAGTACAATAAAGTAGTGAAAAAAATTGGATTGGCATTTCACTTTCTAGCTGCTCTGTGGTTCATAGTGATTTACTGCAGAGTTTGTATTGATTTACAATTATTAAGCATTTATGTAATTTGTACATAAAGCAATAAGGGAGTACTAAAAATATTTATTAAATATGAAAAACTTGGTAGCACTCATGCATTAATCACAAAGTTGATCATCTACAAGGCACACGCTAATAAACTATTAGTGAATATTTAACCTGTGACAATACAACAAGCTGATAGATTACTTCCTTCAGAAACAGAAAGACTTCATGGGAACTTCAAATTATTTTAATCCCATGAGGTATCACAAGCCCAGAATAAGAAGTAATTTTTACCCTGCGACTTTCTTTTTCAGTGTCTTCAGAAAAAGAGTTCTAAAACTAGTTTTGCTTCTTGTTGACATTAGGAACTCAGGGTTTTGCAAAATTATGCAAAATTGCAAAAGTGAGTCAGATACTGTATTGTACAGTGAAATCAGGCAGCCTTCTCTGATTTACATGCAGGATAAAACCTAGGTATAAGAACAGCATGAGAAAAGCCTGAAGGGACTAAGACTTCTCAGCTTTTAGAGGCATCAGAGAAGAGATCTATTAAGGGTCAGCTTGGCAGTCATGTGAGTGTCCCAAGTAATCAGAGACTAAATGAGCATTTGTTCAGCAAGCCATGCAGAGGACTGGGCATGGTTCTCTCATCAGATAAGCTAGCTTCTTCCTAGGAAGAACTCTAGGATAAGGAACATGTTTTGTGCTCACCATCATCCTTGAAAGGGTGAAGAGATGCTGGAACCCTTTAGGGCCTCCCAGTTGATTCCATTACTGCCTCAGCTCCTTTTTATTCTCATTCCACTGATTGTTTCCTTTCAGGAAGGACATCTGTGGGAAGTTTATCAGCTTCTTGGAAGGACACACCGATGAAACCAAGCCCAAACCTAGCAAACTTTTCCAAATGAAATGAGCTATAAAGAGCTGCAGACAAGTTTTGGCTTCACTCACATAAATGGGAGTTCTGCTGTCAGTCTGCTCTTAGGCAGAGTCTTCCAACCCTGACTGACGTACGTGTTACAAGAATTTTAAAAAGCACTTGTTTTTAAGTTAGGAGTAGCAAAATAAAGGAAAATTAAGAAATGGGCTATTAAAACCGTACTCAGTACCAGTGGGCTATATAACTGCAAGCAGCAATAGTAGCAAAGTGATGTTACAAGGAGTGAATGGATGAGAAACATTAGGCTTTATAGATATGTAGATTCACTACACAGAACTTATACATATCATTTCCTCTGGTAATTATAACTTCACAGCAGATACTGAGGACAACTACGATGCGTTTATGAGAAACAGATTACAGTGAATTGCAAAAGCTTCACTTAAACTATTGTAGCTAAAGGCATTTCAAGAGTTCCACAACACCCCCAGCCTCCTCCTTCCCCCCCCCCCCCCACCCCCGCCTACAACACACTCTCACCCCATATTGGATGGGCTGCATAAAACCATTATGTACTAAACATTTCTTCTGCAAACTTTCAATCTGTGGACTAATCACATTTTTTTTTAGTTTAGCTCATGTGCTATTTACAAATGAGAATTGACTGCCGATGTAAACAGGTATTGCAGGGAGTTACTCCATTATGTGGAATGATTGCTTCTGTTATTCCCCACCACCACCCCAGCGAAAGCTGCCAAGCTATTCTGCTTACTCACAGAAATGACTCTTCACTACAGTTTTTATTTCCTAACCACAATATTGATACACAATACATCCATTTCTTAGGTGTTCATAGCATGAACTCTAACAGCCCATCTGTTACTAACACCCTGTGATGCGTAACTTGTTGACTGCGTGGCTTAGGGGTAAGAATGGTTAATTATTTGGTTTGAAACATGCCTATCACTTGCTTAGCAAAGTAAGCAAGCAGGAAAGGGAGGAAGAAGAAGGTGCTGTTGAAATATGTATTTGAATATCATCAATTGATGCCATATCAGAATGTGTAATAACAACATAACCAAGCATTGCTGTAGACTAATTGGACTGTTAGCAGAGATCTGGTTTTAAATACATATTTATAATAAGGAAACTGTAGCAGAACGTCTTTATGAAGACACTGTTTATAGAAGTCAGATGATAGAGTCTGTCTCAGTATACACCATGTCCACTAATAATGGTCCCCAAACATTTTCCACTCCATGTTCGTATCCATAGTTTCTTTACTGTCTCACTTTGACAATTACTGATTTACTCCTGCAGTTGTTCAATGTAAGGACATAAACGAGTCCCATTGAAGAGCAAAGACTTCCTACACTTTATTCTAATTAATAAATAAAAGTTACAAATGAGAAGCTACAAAATATTCTCTCAGCTCCCAGAAGGACTGTATTTGTGTCTCATACTGGCAGTGAGCGGTGGTAAGAAGACACCTTCTAGACACATCCAATGACTTTCTCCATGGTGACATTTAAAATAGGAAACAAAAACAAATCCAACACATGCTTCAATATGATAAATTCTGGATACAAATATTGCTTGCTGTAATGCTATAATGTGATGGAAAGTACAGCAGTAATAGCAGAGTAGCACAATCCCAGGCTGCAGCAAATGAGATTAAGCCCAAATACCGCTGTGGATACAGAAACAAAAAGAAGAAAAACTGTTTACCTTTGGAAGACCTCCAGGAGACAGGGATCTCCAGCCAGATACCTTCATCTCCACTGCCAACCCTTAAATGAGGTCTGGGAAGGGGTGTATCCTGGCTCCAGCCCTTCTGCTCACTCAGGTGCATTGCATACACCTGAGCTCCCCTGGGTTGGCCCTACCTTCCCACCAAGTGCTCAATCACTGGTTCAGGACATAACTTGGCATTTTCACTATGCCTGCCCCGCAAGTTTTAATGCGTTCCAGGTGGAATTTCTATAGACTCAAATGATTCACCAATATCTAGAGATAGCACGAAGCCAGCAAAGTACAAGAATTACCTCAGTCCTTCCTTTACATTGCTGGCAGAAGATGGAGCTAGCAATTCCCAAAACCTCCTTCCAGTCTTTCTCTGTTGAATTCATGTAACACGCCAAAGAAATGATTTTTGTCTTAGATTACTGCAGTAGAATAAGAAGCATTGAAAAAGTGACTGAAAAAACTTACACCACAGTTATATGACATAGCCAACTCCCTGCAAAAGGCATAATCACTGGGGAGCCAAAGCTGTTACTCCAGCCACAAGCAAGCTCTCTTTACAGCACTTCATTATTACAATGCTATTTCGAGACCGCTGTGGCATGAAAATAAGAAAGGGCATGGCAACAGTCAACTCCATTGGCCAACAGGCTGAGAGATGTCAACATTAATGTTCCTGGGCTCTGCAGAAGTTCTCTGTCAACTGAACTGCAGAGGCTGGAAAAGAGCAATATTTTTCTATTCTGTTGACATTTTCTACCTTCTCCCATCTGGCAGTAGTACATAACAATTAAAACAGGAAGTGGAGACGAGACACTGAAGGTTTAAGATGTGGTTAATGTCTTCTTAAGAAAACATAAGCAAGAATATCTACAACCCTTAAGTGTATTCAGGTACCTAAAATCTTACTAAAGCAATTCAGAATTAAGAATCTAACTGCCTTTCAAAAACTTACCGATTCTTTTAATGTGCAGGTGCTGCCATTTCTACCCCTTTTAAATTTCTAAGACAACAAGGAACATCTGTGTAAGTGGCTTTATTCTCAGCACCACCAATTACATGTTGTTCTAATCAAAGAGAGGTGTGGGCTTTTATTTCCCATAGAAAAAGCATTATCAACTGAAATAAGGTATTTGATTGCAGCTTCCTCACTTGATTCAGCATGTCATAGGCACAGGGCATCAAAGATATGAATGCACCTTTGGAAGAGCTGAGAATCAGGAAAGAAGAGGGAGCTGATCTTTTGTGCTAAGAGCAGTGTCACAGCTGTTCAATTGTTCTGGGTGTACAATAGGGCTGAAGGGAACATGGAATGAAAACACACCAAGCATAGCTTCCTAAAACATGCAGCTCAGAAACTCTCCTTATACTTGCATAGTAAGAAGTAACAAGTCTTATTAGCGATATTGTCAACAAAAAAGGTCATCCAAGGCCAAGATTCATCACACACTGCTGAGTGACAGAGCACTAGCACAGGGCCCAGAGAGATGAGGGGTCAGTTCCAAAAGCTGCCGGGGTGCAGGCCTGGGAACCAGCTCTGAGTGTCCCTATGGTGGAGCAGAGCTGTGCCAGAGGGACCCTGAGGTACCTCCAGCCCCAGCCAGGCTGTGGTTATGATTTCAGTATCTCCTGTCCAGTACTCAGAAATTCCCTTTCTCCTGCTGCTATTGAACTTGGCTGGCTCCAAAACACATTTCATGGCTATTTTTCATCTTTTTGTATCAAATGACTGTTTATTTTTTAAAAAGCCATATGTATCACAAATAAAATGAAAAGAAAAGGGGGGGGGGGGGGGATTTAAGTCAACAGGGAAATTCAGAGGTTGGAAATTCCTAGTAAAGGTTAACTACAGGGTCTAACTGAATAGACAACTATTCACCTCTGCTTTCTCATCCCTATTAACCATCAAATAGGCCTGCAGCTACATATTTAACTGAAGAAAACTATGAGTAGAAAACAGAGGTTGTTCAAGTCAAAGATCAGCCCATGTTGCAGCCCCAGCATCTCCTTGCAAGTAATATAGTCAACAGAGCATAAAAGTATGTTTTACTCTTCAAAGTGCATTCAAGTACTATGGAAACAGCACAACAATACACCACTTCTAACAAGACAGTAGAATAATTTTTCATCAAGATTCATTTACCCACAGCTATAGGATCCTAGGTATTCAATAGAAAAATAGGTTCCTCCATAAGACTGTTTATTCCCTTAATGGATTGAGTTCTTTAGGAAGCAGTGCCTATTCACCTATCTGCGTGGTTACAACAGATTGCTAGCTTTGAGATTTTTTGATTGACTTTGTGAAATATAACATGGCCATTTAGAATCGGCAGTGAATTACCTTATTGGAACAGATGTGATTTTTGTTACACTCCACATAATGCCACTAATTTAAGTCATCAGTAGTACATGAAGTTAAGACTTGGTGTTAAAATTTCAGAAACATTAAGGTTGGGAAACATCCATCTACCACCAAAATTGCCCACTAAACCATGTCTCTAAGTACAACATCTACCCTTAAACACCTCCAGAGATGGTGACACCACCACCACCTCCCTAAGCAGCCAGTTCCACTGCATCACCAGTCTTTTGGAGAAGAGATTCTTCCTAATGTCCAATCTGAACCCCCTCTGGCACAACTCGAGGCCATTCCCTCTTGTCCTATCCTTACTAGAAGAGCTCACCTGAGACAACATTATTCAGAACAGGAAGTAATTCCAATTATTGAGTCTTTATGGCTTTGAGATGCTTTCTAATTATCTGGGGGAAAAAAATAAGAATGAAATTGCTGGTTCTCATGGAAAATACAGAACAAAGTTATTTAATGAGCCACCAATGAGCATCAATAAGTTCAGCTAGCATTAGGCAGATAATCACAAAGAACTTCTTCAAGATAATTTTTAAAAAGGGACATACTTCAGAAGTTATAACAACATTACCTCACGGTCCAGCTGTTTGCATTGTACTTTCAGCTTCTTTGAAATGATGCCAAGATAAAGTAAATTTGAATATTATCTGCAGAGGAGTCCTCCGTGGAATAATCACCAGAATGCTTTTCATTATAATACAATTATATCATCAGCTTCTAATGATCAGAATGCCGAGCAGCTGATTATTTTCATAATGCAATTACCTCATAACAAACATTTTAGAATAGTCAGCTGCATGCAAAGAGTTCTATGGAAATACCTCATTTGTCTGATTACTCGTGATGGGAACGCCTCCTTCCTGCCCCTTTCCAAATGCTCACCTGCTTTCACTTTGCTTCAGTGCTAACTTAGCCACAATAACAAACGCTCATGAGGAAGATGGGTTGTTTATCTGAATAAACAGACTGATTCTAATGGGCAGATTTTCAAGGTGAGGCAAATGCAATTATTCACAGCTATTTGCCCTTGCCACTTTTAATGCCTGTAAACCCCAAGGTATGGATATGAATCAGGTGTTTGAGCATGGGTTTTATTAGCCTGTAAGTGCAGGTAGCTGATGTGATGCTCTGTTGTATGCACACCCAAACACTTGATATGTCTTGTGGGTATTTTTATGTACAGAGATTTCCAAATAGCTGCTTTATACCCTCTGGTCCACACTCTCAGTATGAATCTCTAAGGCTTTTGCTAAAAACTGCTGCATTTCATGTTTATTTTCAAATAATGGTGATCCTAGTGGAACTAACCACAGAAGGAAATATAAAAGCCTGCAGTTGTTGATTGTTCAGAAGATCATTTATACATAGTTGCTGGAATAAAAACAATTAGTGTTTCTAGAGACTGTCAGAAGAGGAACTAAATCCCTATTTTCAAAGATGACTTATTCTTACATTTAATCCATCAATTTTACCAGAATCACTGTCTTAAACAGAGAAGGCACAGTGAGGGCATTAACCTGTTTCACTATTGAGACATTCTTCTTTTTTAAAGGTACTGTGCTGAAGTTCACAAGTCTTAAATGAGAGGGCCAAGAATAGGACTGCACGTCTAGATCCTAATCCCTCTCTCAGATAGGTAAACACATTCCCTCCAGGGATCAATAACTCAGGGAGAGAAGTTACAGAAGCAAAGCTTTCAGGAAAGTCTACTGAAATGTAGGCATAATAAACATGATATTCACTTGAAATGGGATCTGAATTAAATGTGTATATGAGAAAGAGTCTTATGAGATTAACATTATAATTAATATTGTAAAGATTGTAACGGCAGTAGACATAGGACTTCTGTTTTAAATGGCTGTGTCATTCTGTGTGGATAATTTACTCGTTTTAATTTCTTTATACCAGAAGTATGCAGAATATCAGCCTTACTCAAAAGTATTTCTTCAGAATTTGAAAGGATAAATGTGTAAACGTGAAACTACTTCAAGTTAAAATCTGATTGCGGCTAGAAGAATCCACTCTGCCTAACAACTTGGAATATCACATTGGTCAAAGTCGTATATTCCACACCTGCGTTTCTCTACAGCTATTAGCACCTCTGCATTTTAGCTGTCATATAAGTGATGAAAAGGAAGCTCAGGCTAGGTTTTTAAATAGAGTTTTACCCTGCATGCATTTTTAGCATTTTCTATACCAAAAAGAAAGAAAGAAAGAAAGAAAGCCATTGATAAACATTCCTGCCTCTGTTTTATTGTAAGAATTATGGATCTTGCTTAGGAAAAATGATTTGTTTCAAAGCAGTTTCCCCCTTCTCTCTGAACGTCTTGAGAAATTGCTTCTCAATATCTAGTATAGATATCCCCTGCATCCCACACAATCTCCTTCAATATGTGACATGCTGTTCTGCCCAGTGAGGGACATCACACCAGGAGCATAAAAACAAATCAGCAGTGTGTTTTGTCTGCCTCTCAGATTCCAATCCACTGCATTAAGCTAGTTGAACTGGCTCTTTGCACACATCCACTTATGGATTTGGAGAACATCCGTAAAAGGGTTTATCTAAAGCCAATGTAATAGGAAAAAAAATGAAAAAACACCTTGAGAAGAAATGAAACAAAGTACAAACTGAGACCATTTAAGGGAGCTCTAACTGAAGTTGTGGTTGCTCATTTCTGTGGCAGTGGGATTGGAATTATATCTTTGAGGTCCCTTCCAACTGAAGTCATTCAATGATTAGCTGTGGAAGGTACAAGCCTCCATCCTCAGTGCATCCATTGCTGGGTTACAGACATACATCAAGGGCTTTGAAGGTGGAAAATGCATCCTGGTGAATCAGTGCAAGCACTTTCTTAAACCTTGAACCCAGCTGCCTCTGACTGAGCAGTAGGGAAGATGCTGCCTTTTTTCTCCATACATTGGCAAGCAGATTTGGTAAAAATAGAGCTAAGTTCTTACGGATTCTCCTTCTTGGGGTTCTCCTCAACTGCTCTTATTCATAACAGCTCTGGGAGTCTGTTGAACGCCTTCCCATTTTCTTCAGCACTTTAAATCAAGCCATTTTTTGTTAGTCATTTTTACACTGTTTTTTAAATGCATCGTCACCAAAGCTTTGGTTGAATTTTTAACACAAAACTTGCATTTGTGACAAGTAAAGACCCTAGATGGTTATTTTGGAAATATTTTCTCAAAAATGGCCTATTTTTTTTTAACAGTTAGCAGAACAAACTTTTCTTAACATTCAGTCATACATAGAATTTGTCAGGTTGGAAAAAGACCTTAAAGATCATCAAGTCTATTTAAGGGAAAAAAGCAAATATTTTAGACCTTCCCAAAATAGCACGGGAAATATTTTGATGTAACATGGTAACATCACGTTCTACACAACTGGCCAACATACAGTAATAACAAGTGTCCATATCCTTCTCTTGGTGCTGTATGTGGATGTTGCTTAATGAAGCATGCCACTGCTTGTGTGCAAGGGAAACAGCACCCTGCACAGATCTTCCTCTTTTCACTCAACTGGACTTTTGCCACTGATTTCAAAGGCAGCATGCTATCCCATAATTAGAGAAAGCCAAGCAAAACCAGAAAAATAGGTCAGCATGTTCAAAACAACTACAATTTGATGCTTCTGGCCAGTTATTTTCATACACTGTGATTAATTTAAATTAATTTAATTTAGCTTGTTTTAATAATTGTGTAACTTTTATCCGGAAGCCCATGCCAGATGGCTCAACCAGGCTGAAAACTGGAAAGATGCTGTAATCATGGCAGTGCAATAACATTTATTTACTACAAGTCTGACTGTCTCCCATCGACATCAGAGCTTTGCAATAATGTGCTTTGCAGGAAATAATTTCAGTGAATTTCTCTTTTATTCCACATAACCTTTCTCCTCTCTGCAATTATTTGAGTAAATTTGTTTTTTAAATGCAGTTTTTCCTTTCCTGTGTCTTGTGACAAGTCTGCCAGGTTGCCCAGCTCTGGGCTGTGCCTCCACAACACTGCAAATCATCATAGAATCACCCAATGTCTTGGGTGGGAAGGAAACTCAAATATCTTCTAATTCCAACACTCTGCTATGGGCAGGATTGCTAAACACTAAATCAGGCACCTGGTCAGGCTGCCCAGCGTCCTGTCCAACCTGGCCCTGAAGATCTCCAGGGATGGGGCATCCACAAAATCTCTGGACAGCCTGTTCAGCACTGTTTCAGGGTTAAATTGGTGTCAGGCTCCATTCTGCCAACTGTAATCATTGCCTGGATGATATTTATGCTTCAGGAATTCTTTCCTAACACCTAGGTTAAAGGATTAATATATCTTCATGTTACTAATTGTCTTACACAAAACCATGGGCATATTCTACCTCTATGTTCTTACACAAGACCTTTCATTATTAGAGATGGAAAATCAAGAGCTTGCTGTTTCCATTAGAGACAGCTCTGAGGTTACACTTCTTTTGGCTTGTTTCAGCTTATTTAATTTACAATCACACATGGTAGGAAGAAGTTATTTTAGCTGTTGATGGAAAATTAGTGACTTTTAATGATCATCTTCTCAGATCTGTGTCATGGTTTTGTATGAATCCCATTTACTCATGTGCACCCCAGATTTCATGCCAAAACACTCCCCTGATTTTTGAGAGACTGAGCAAGAAACTGTGAATGCCCTATCCCTCGTGCTCAAGATCAGGTTGAATAGGGCCCTGGGCAGCCTGATCTGGTGGGGGGCAGCCAGCCCCAGCAGAGAGGTTGGGACTGGGTGATCGTTGAGGTCCCTTTCAACTCAAGCCACTCTATGATTCTTTGATGTAAAAAAGATTAAAATGATAATGAATTATTATTATCATTTCTGGAGGGAAACATCTGAATTTGGGATTGACTTTGGTGCATTTGGGTCAATTTCTCTTCATTCCTATTTTGTTGCAACTACTGCACTGCGTATCATCTGCCCTGGCAGTTTGCTAACCCACCTGGCTGCTCTCGGGCAGAGGAAGGACTGACATATGCCGAAATCATGGCTGTGCAAACTGCTGATAGTCCTGGTCTGGAAGGAAGCCTCATACCCGTTCTTTGTATGCAACGTAGACAGATCCTCTATTCCTGCTTTCAAACAGATCACAAGCAGAACTCTTGAAGCTTCAGTTGGAGCAGGACCAGCAGCCCAGAGCTCCAACCAAAACGCTGACTCAAGCTGTATGCAGAAAATATGGATTTTCCAGAAAAATCAAACACTGCTACTTCCTTGCTATCCAAGTGGAGAAAGAGATAATCCAAATGGAAAAGAGATAATAATAAATATATATCTATGAGTATGTTGATGAATGTACTCGAAAAACTTTTTCTTAAATTAAGTACATCCGTTAACATTCATTTATTTGAAGCAATTGATGCTTTCATTCAAATCCATATTTTTCTAGCAGAGATCCAGTCATGTACTTTTATCAAGCACATTGCGTCTAGATGCGCTGAATTGTTAGTCAGCTAACTGATAATTTTTATGGAGGTTTTTGGTATTGGGAACAGTTTTTATTGCAAAATGGAGCCAAATACTCTCGGTAGAGCTGAAATCAACTGATTTGAGAATTCATTAGCATGGGCCAAAACCTACTTGCACTGAAATCAGATGAGTGAGAAATAACTATGCATGATCAGGACCCCACACTCTAATTACAATTAATCGGTTACCCAGTGTATTTGGCTGCTCTTTTTATGTTACAAATGATTGCAAATCACACTGATTTTCTTGCATACCTATTTCTTGTTTGCAATTGTTGGATGACTAATTTAAGCAAGCACGTTTCATCTGAAGATGTGCTCATGCACTATTTATTTAGATTTAAGAGGTTTTTTTTTTTTTTGCTTTTTCTGTATGAGGCCAGCTAGTCTCCTTCCTTTGATAAGATGTTTGGAAATGTCAAAGGATGGATGACTGAAAAAGAAATGATCATAATGTATTGGGCAAACTCACAGTATTGTATTTGATGACTGAGTGAAATGTTCATGGATTTTTATTTTCCTTTTCCTGTCACAAAATTATCTATTAATTGTCTATTAAAACCCAAGGGGAAAAGAAAGATTAAGAAAAAGGTAGAAGACAATAACCAATAATAATCATGTGACCTTTTTTTCTAATTGAAAAACTGATGCTACTAAGTGCTGGTAAAAATAAAAAAATATCCCTTTTCAAGAAAAAAATAGTTTTGTTAAAAAAAAGATCTAATAGGAGGTTAATGAACTAGGAATTAAAAATGACACAATAGTGTACATGTAAATATATAGATGCACAACAGCTGTTGGTTGGGCAAACACCTGATTATACAAGATTCAGTGATAAAAAGGGACACAAGCTTGGCTGAGTTGAGCAGCCATTCAAATCCTAAATGAATGTTTGTGAATGCTGATTTTACAGCAGTTAAGCAGCTCTAGACTCACTCTCTTGGGAACAGTTAAATTAGGATATGATCCAATGCCCATTTAGTGTCAATGGAAAAATTCCCCTTGGCATGAATTGACTTGGGTCAAGAAAGAAAACAATGAAATGTAAAACTGCGGCATCAGCCATACAGGAGGCAACTTTTAGGTCAAGTCAAGCCAGTCCATAGATAGGTTTTTGTTGTGTACGCATAAGCCCCAGTTTGATAAACACAGCTCTGAATAGCTATTAAAACTGGAGGTATGGCATGCTGACATTTTGTGGAGGATTTTTGAAAGGCCTTTAGGCTTCATGTTTTTACAGGTCTAAATTGTATACATAGTTTTAATTTAAATATTTTAGGAAAATTAAAAAAAAAAAAAAAAAGAACATCCAAAAATGTTCTATCAGATACTTAGTGTAATTTGTCTTAATTATGAGATGGTTAACTTGCTTCTCTAAGTGCTCTGTGTATCTCAGACTTCTGTCATACTGACTGTTTGGTGTTACCACTTGGTTACCTGATAGTGCACCTGCTTCTAATTATATGCAGATTCAAATGACAATGTTTATGTGACTTCCAGTGCTGCCTTTCTGACCTAAAGTTCTGGTTTAAAACAGTTGAAATCAATTAATCATGCATCACAAAGTACCCCAGCTTAGGCATTGTGGCTGAAAAAAAAACCAGGTATGGGGACTCACAGGTACGAGGTCTCATACTTGTGTGTTTGGCCATTACCAGGGATGACCACATGAATATCTCAGTACTATGTGATTTTGAATCACAGTCGTATTTTCTTTTTCATAATTCCCAGTCTCACAGGTCACTGATGTAGAAATTTGGACATCAATTTAAAAGTTAACAACAGTCTCGTGAAACACCTAAATCTGTGGTTTAGAATCATAGAATCGTTAAGGTTGGACAAAACCTCTAAGATCACCAAGTCCAACCCCAACCCACCCCCACCATGACCACTGACCACGTCCCTCAGTGCCACATCTCCAAGGTTCTTGAACATCTCCAGGGACAGTGACTCCATCACCTCCCTGGGCAGCCTGTTCCAACACATTGCCACTCTGTTGGAGAATAATTTTTCTTAACATCCAACCAGAAACTTCCAGTCATCTAAAATGTGATTTTAAGCATATAAAATAGTCTCACTGAGCATCACAGTCTTTGAATGTAAGACCATTAAGGTCATTACATCACAATGACTGTAGAAAACATTCAGCTACTGATACAAATGATATTTTTCAAAATAATTCATTACATGGATAATTCAGTAAGCAAGAACAGGTAGAATTAAATGAAAGATTTCCAGAAAAGTGTAGATGTGGCAAGGTGGCATGAGTTACACAGGTTAGTGGGCATGGTGGGGATGGGCTGATGGTTGGACTTGATGATCTTAATGGTCTTTTCCAACCTTAATAATACTATGACTCGACGTTTCTATTAAATACATTCCTTTTACTTATTAAGTGTCTCATTTTAGTAGCTAAGTATTTTCTGCATGTTGGTGGCATGTATAAAGTAAAGCACATCGCAGTGTGTTTGCACATGGCATTTAATCGCTCTGCATAAATTATTACTGCTGTTACTTTCAGAGCAAAGGTACATCAATCCTAAAAATACCTCCTCGTCCTCTCCTACTGCCAGGTGTCTTCATCTGCATGCTGCCAGATCTACGGGCATGCTGCCAGGATGCTGTGTCATGCCAGAAAGCTCTGCATTCCCACCAGCCGTCTCGATCTTGACAAGTGGAGATTAACGGATGCTTCAAGTCCCCTTTTGATTTACATAAACCATTTTGAAGTGACATGATTAAAGATGGCAGTGCAGCAGAAACTGCATAAGATTGTGTTACTAAACAGCTCTGCTGTATCCTACAGTAATAATTAAAACACACTCTTGGCAATAGCATATGCAGAGTGGCAAAAGGCAGCCATTCCTGGTGCAGAACAACCTCAGTAACACACCAAAACTATCTGCTGTGCTTGTTTTGGCATCATTTATTTTTACTTTATCTATTAGCTGACATAGAAACGTAATTGGCTGTCTCAGCTATCCTAGACATGAGATGGTACTTCCCCTGCTACATTCAAATCGCATACAAAGGCATGCACAGACCTATGCTGTGAGAATGTCTGGACTGAATGGAGAAATAAATGCTTGCTTCATTATACAGTGGCTTCCAGCTTTTAATGCTGGTTGGTTAAAACCCTTAAAAGCCTCTGGGAGTGAGCTTTGGGTTGTGTGATTCCTAAACGATACTCTCCACATCTGCCCTTTCATTACATTCTCTGTCCATTTCATCCACTAATTGCTGAGAATAACTGATGTTTTGAAGCTATTTATTATCATTTTCAGCAGAACACAATTGACCTTGTGTTTGCAGAATGCTTCTTTTGACCTGTCTGCTTCAAAGAAAGAAAGAAACCAACTCCGATCAGTTGATAGTGGTGAAACAGGGGGAAATACAGTGGAAACTATGAAATGGATATAAGAATACTTAGGCTGTATTTTAATTCAGTTATAGTGTGGATTGCATCTAATAAAATTCCTCTCAGGAAATTTTTTAAGCTGACCTCTTCAAAGTAAATCATGTCATGATTCACTGTACGTCACACAGCCAGTTTTCATAATCACAGTGTGTGAGATAAAGTAGAATCACGGTGAGGCATGCAACCAGCGGACAATTGCAAACTATGATCCCACTGAAAATGGGCAGAGAAATTCAATTAATGTTCCACTTTAAGAAGAATCAGTGAGGATGCCATTATATGTTCAGAATAGGAAATGACATTCAGGATATCAGCATTCAGCTCCTAGTATAGCTACCATCCCACTGGAGGTGACCTTGCTAACAAAAAGACAGTGATTCCTCTCCAGCTGTGGCTTACTATGTTGATTCAATCCCATTTCTTCATTACTGAGTACTGTGATACTGTAAAACCAGATCTTTAGGGTAAAATGTTTGGTGCTGAGCACCTGCCATTCACACTGTATGTGTTTAAGATGGTTTTATGCTGGAGTAACACCTATCCACAAAACATAATGATCAGCTGCTATGTCAAAGCTAATATAAGAACTAATATGTTCTAAATAGAGTTGAGTTACTTCCAAATCAAGTGGTTATCCAAACTAAACATTCAACCTCTTTGGGCCTGATCTGAGACCCAAGAGGAGAAGCGGATATCATCCATGGATTATGAAACATCTCTTCATGTGGTAGTGCTTAAATTATGTACAAAATACACTTTTGGCTCTGTAAACTGGATAAAATCCACACTGGCAATTTGAGAAGACATAAGTTTTAATGCTGTTTTTCACACTGTAAGATGATTTGCATTAAAACCACTTCAAAGAAGAAAAAGCCTTAAAAGCCCTCTTAAGTTAAGCTCTTCTTTCTCCCCATACTTAATGCTATTTTATTTACTTTTTAGGAAGGGATCCACCTATAGGATGGCATTAGATACCTTATGCAAGCTCTGTTGAAACTATATTTGCTTATTATATATGGCATGCTATAAGGCATAAAGAAACTTTTACAGAAAAAAAAATTCAACTGCAGTTGCTGATATTTTGAGACGTATGGTCCTAATTTCCCCAGATTGAGAGATCAAAACACAGAGGGAGAGAATGCTGAAACAGCTTACTAATTTATGAATTTCATAACAGCATATACAAGATGGAAAACAGACCCTTACCCACAAGTGCTATGAATGCAAGGCAAATAAACAGAAGATAAGCACATGATTTCCTAGTGAAATTGCATAGGCTAATGAAAGTAGGGAAGATATAGGTCCTTCCTTCCTCATCTCATTCGTCCATACCCACATGTCAGCCCTCGTCTCACTAGGAATGATTCAATTCTGTTTGTTGCAAGTGAGGAGACATACTTGCCTCCTTACTCGAATTGATTGCAACTAAGGCTAATTGATTGCTGGCACACTGGTTTTCTTCACATTAAAATCAGACTTTTTTCCACTCAGACACCATGGAAAATACACATACAGGCCTGTGGGAGTACAGACAAACTCCAGAAAAAGAAATGAAAACATCATAGTTATTTATAGGGAATTTCTTGATGAGTGTGGAGTCATGAGTTGGATTGACTCAGTTTCTTATCATAGAAATCTTTTTTCACATTTTTTGCTTAAGTTTCTACTTTTCATGTCCAGTTATTGACATCTCTGACAGAAGGCAAAGGTGTTTTATTTGTCTTTGCATAATTTACTCTATAAGCAGATGATGGGAGAAGGAAGACTCCCTTGGGGACTGAGAGGACAGTTTTTCAAAGTAGGAAATCAGTGCTGGGGGAAGGGACCTACCCTGCAAGGACATTTGGAGCAAGCAGTATTAGTCTCCAGTGTCATCTGTCCCAACAGATTTAATATTTGCCTATACAGAGAGCTCTCTTGTTCTAGCTGAGTATTTTTGTGCCGCAATTAAACAAAGTGCGTAAAGCTTCGTGGTCTGTACTTGTAACTGAGCATGACTTAAGTCTGTCCATGTTTTTTTCTGAGGAGATGTGTTTCTGCTCTGACAATAGCTGTGTTAGATATCCTCAATAACTCCTTTGAAAGGAGACCATCATCCTTCTAATTCTCTTTAGGTTTTTCCTGTGTACTCCGTTCAAAGTAACAACAGCAAAATATGCAGAAGGGAAAATCAATATCCTCTGCCATGTATTCTTACTCATGTTACTTGTATTTAGGTTTAATTCCTGTCTTTTTAGCTTTATTTCAAAATGCTTTCTCAGAGTAGCTCCAGAAAATGAAGCATGGGACTTCAGGAAAGCTGCAGTTTTGCAAGCAGTGCATCTGGTCTTCTAGTAGTAAGCACTGCTAACACTAGATGAAATGGAGATGGAAGACTAATTATCACACCCCTGAATTCTGAGAAGAAACCACAGAACCACAAGAGTATTAGCCACTACATGCCTAGTTGGCCAAAAGGCATTTTATTTTCAGATGAATTTTAACAGCAATGTCAGCTAGTGTCAAGGGAATATGTAGCATTTCCATAGCAGCCAATGGCATGAGATAGAACAATTTAGAAGGCAAATAGAATGGAAAACACAAAGCGGCAGAAAACACTCTGCTGCTGCAAGACAGCCCAATCTGCACAAATGACTCTTCATAACACAAAAAAATTGTCCCATGAGAAAATCAGAGGGGGTGCAAAATGATGGAAGAAAAACCTACACATCTTTGCAAGCACAGTAACCCACACTCCTTATTTTCTTGGAATATATATTCATTTGCTGTTTT